>NW_027457385.1:80000-87593 GCF_027942865.1 Odontesthes bonariensis | reverse complement strand
TGCCCCGAGGCTTTTAGCCGGGCAGGACCGCACGGATGCGGCTGCTCAAGTGAAGGGTTTGAGGAACACCATGTTTCCGGCAGCACCGCCGCCAAGAGGGAGCGACTCACGACCCCGGGCGGGGTGGAGCGCTTGCCCGGCGGCGGGCTCCGTGTTCGGGCCGCTGGGGCAGACGGGGCGGCTCGGTCTCGCTACCAATAGGTCGATCCGACGGGGCAGGAGGGTTTGGAAAAACCTTCCCTTTGGAACCATCCGGACCATCGCCAAGCGAGCCTGCAGGCCGAAGAAACCCGTCGCCAGAGCCACAAAAGTGGGTCGGCGGGGGCCCTCCGAAGGCAGGCCACGTATGCCGCTCGATCAGCCAGTATCGACAGGGAGAAACCGGAAAAATGATGCCCACCACTCCCTCATCTCATTCGGGGAGTTTGGTGTCCGTGTGGCACCTGGTTCTAGTTTCCGAAAACTGGGTTTCTGAAATCGGGCAGATGGTGTTTTCGTCGTCTGCTAATAACCTTGTCGTACGGGAGAAGGGGACTTGGGCTGACTCTGCCCTTCGTCCCCTTCTCCTGTCTTAGTGACTGTCGTTTTTTGCTCATTCGTGCCCCTGGTACTACAGAAAAATTTTTTTTTACTCCCCTGGTACTATAAAAATTTAGTTTTTTTTAATGTACGTTCTGGAGCTTCCAGCGGTCACTCGAGCATCCAATCCGCTCTCCAGCACCTTCCTCGGACTCATGCTCTGCCAAAGTCGGCCTCCCATCTTCCAGGAACCAGCCTGGTGAGCTTCTAGCGGTCAGCCGCACCTTGAATCCGCTCTCCAGCACCTTCCTCGGACTCATGCTCTGCCAAAGTCGGCCTCCCATCTTCCAGGAACCAGCCTGGAGCTTCTAGCGGTCAGCCGCACCTTGAATCCGCTCTCAAGCACCTTTCTCGGACTCATGCTCTGCCAAAGTCGGCCTCCCATCTTCCAGGAACCAGCCTGGAGCTTCCAGCGGTCATCCGCGCCTTGAATCCGCTCTCCAGCACCTTCCTCGGACTCATGCTCTGCCAAAGTCGGCCTCCCATCTTCCAGGAACCAGCCTGGAGCTTCCAGCGGTCAGCCGCGCCTTGAATCCGCTCTCCAGCACCTATCTCGGACACACTCTCCTCCAGGCGGCCTCACATCTTCAAAGAACCAGCCTGGAGCTCCTAGCGGACAGCCGAGCCTTGAATCCGCTCTCCAGCACCTTCCTCGGACTCATGCTCTGCCAAAGTCGGCCTCACATCTTCCAGGAACCAGCCTGGAGCTTCTAGCGGTCAGCCGCACCTTGAATCCGCTCTCAAGCACCTTCCTCGGACTCATGCTCTGCCAAAGTCGGCCTCACATCTTCCAGGAACCAGCCTGGAGCTTCCAGCGGTCAGCCGCACCTTGAATCCGCTCTCCAGCACCTTCCTCGGACTCAAGCTCTGCCAAAGTCGGCCTCCCATCTTCCAGGAACCAGCCTGGAGCTTCTAGCGGTCAGCCGCACCTTGAATCCGCTCTCAAGCACCTTTCTCGGACTCATGCTCTGCCAAAGTCGGCCTCCCATCTTCCAGGAACCAGCCTGGAGCTTCCAGCGGTCATCCGCGCCTTGAATCCGCTCTCCAGCACCTTCCTCGGACTCATGCTCTGCCAAAGTCGGCCTCCCATCTTCCAGGAACCAGCCTGGAGCTTCCAGCGGTCAGCCGCGCCTTGAATCCGCTCTCCAGCACCTATCTCGGACACACTCTCCTCCAGGCCGGCCTCACATCTTCAAAGAACCAGCCTGGAGCTTCCAGCGGTCAGCCGCACCTTGAATCCGCTCTCCAGCACCTATCTCGGACTCATTCTCCTCCAGGCCGGCCTCACATCTTCAAAGAACCAGCCTGGAGCTTCCAGCGGTCAGCCGCACCTTGAATCCGCTCTCCAG
Organism: Odontesthes bonariensis; assembly: GCF_027942865.1. Classification (NCBI taxonomy): domain Eukaryota; kingdom Metazoa; phylum Chordata; class Actinopteri; order Atheriniformes; family Atherinopsidae; genus Odontesthes; species Odontesthes bonariensis. The sequence goes on along the minus strand of NW_027457385.1, from coordinate 85,665 downwards.
CACCTATCTCGGACTCATTCTCCTCCAGGCCGGCCTCACATCTTCAAAGAACCAGCCTGGAGCTCCCAGCGGACAGCCGAGCCTTGAATCCGCTCTCCAGCACCTTCCTCGGACTCATGCTCTGCCAAAGTCGGCCTCCCATCTTCCAGGAACCAGCCTGGAGCTTCCAGCGGTCAGCCGCGCCTTGAATCCGCTCTCCAGCACCTTCCTCGGACTCATGCTCTGCCAAAGTCGGCCTCCCATCTTCCAGGAACCAGCCTGGAGCTTCCAGCGGTCAGCCGCGCCTTGAATCCGCTCTCCAGCACCTATCTCGGACACACTCTCCTCCAGGCCGGCCTCACATCTTCAAAGAACCAGCCTGGAGCTTCCAGCGGTCAGCCGCACCTTGAATCCGCTCTCCAGCACCTTCCTCGGACTCATTCTCCTCCAGGCCGGCCTCACATCTTCAAAGAACCAGCCTGGAGCTCCCAGCGGACAGCCGAGCCTTGAATCCGCTCTCCAGCACCTTCCTCGGACTCATGCTCTGCCAAAGTCGGCCTCCCATCTTCCAGGAACCAGCCTGGAGCTTCCAGCGGTCAGCCGCGCCTTGAATCCGCTCTCCAGCACCTTCCTCGGACTCATGCTCTGCCAAAGTCGGCCTCCCATCTTCCAGGAACCAGCCTGGAGCTTCCAGCGGTCAGCCGCGCCTTGAATCCGCTCTCCAGCACCTATCTCGGACACACTCTCCTCCAGGCCGGCCTCACATCTTCAAAGAACCAGCCTGGAGCTCCTAGCGGACAGCCGAGCCTTGAATCCGCTCTCCAGCACCTTCCTCGGACTCATGCTCTGCCAAAGTCGGCCTCCCATCTTCAGGAACCAGCCTGGAGCTTCCAGCGGTCAGCCGCGCCTTGAATCCGCTCTCCAGCACCTTCCTCGGACTCATGCTCTGCCAAAGTCGGCCTCCCATCTTCCAGGAACCAGCCTGGAGCTTCCAGCGGTCAGCCGCGCCTTGAATCCGCTCTCCAGCACCTTCCTCGGACTCATGCTCTGCCAAAGTCGGCCTCCCATCTTCCAGGAACCAGCCTGGAGCTTCCAGCGGTCAGCCGCGCCTTGAATCCGCTCTCCAGCACCTTCCTCGGACTCATGCTCTGCCAACGTCGGCCTCCCGTCTTCCAGGAACCAGCCTGGAGCTTCTAGCGGTCAGCCGCACCTTGAATCCGCTCTCCAGCACCTTCCTCGGACTCATGCTCTGCCAAAGTCGGCCTCACATCTTCCAGGAACCAGCCTGGAGCTTCCAGCGGTCAGCCGCACCTTGAATCCGCTCTCCAGCACCTTCCTCGGACACATTCTCCTCCAGGCCGGCCTCACATCTTCAAAGAACCAGCCTGGAGCCTTTAGCGGTCAGCCGCGCCTTGAATCCGCTCTCCAGCACCTTCCTCGGACTCATGCTCTGCCAAAGTCGGCCTCACATCTTCCAGGAACCAGCCTGGAGCTTCCAGCGGTCAGCCGCACCTTGAATCCGCTCTCAAGCACCTTCCTCGGACACATTCTCCTCCAGGCCGGCCTCCCGTCTTCCAGGAACCAGCCTGGAGCCTTTAGCGGTCAGCCGCGCCTTGAATCCGCTCTCAAGCACCTTCCTCGGACTCATGCTCTGCCGAAGTCGGCCTCACATCTTCCAGGAACCAGCCTGGAGCTTCTAGCGGTCAGCCGCACCTTGAATCCGCTCTCAAGCACCTTCCTCGGACTCATGCTCTGCCAAAGTCGGCCTCACATCTTCCAGGAACCGGCCTGGAGCTTCCAGCGGTCAGCCGCGCCTTGAATCCGCTCTCCAGCACCTTCCTCGGACTCATGCTCTGCCAAAGTCGGCCTCCCATCTTCCAGGAACCGGCCTGGAGCTTCTAGCGGTCAGCCGCGCCTTGAATCCGCTCTCCTGCACCCATCCTCGGACACACGTTCTTGCCTTTGGACCCCTCCTCCAGGAGCCAGGCTGGAGCTTTTGCCCCCTTCCTCCATCATTTCAGGCCGTGGAAAGTGTCATCTTTCGGATTATCAATTCACCGTCCCAGTCTGGTACTCAGATATTTTTCCGAAAACTGGGTTTCTGAAATCGTGCAGATGGTGTTTTCGTCGTCTGCTAATAACCTCGTCGTGTGGGAGAATAGGGGCGGGCCTTGGGCTGACTCGGCCCATCGTCCCCTTTTCCCGTTGTCTGACAGAAATTTTTTCAAACTTTATCACCCCTGGTACTATAAACTTTTTCACCTCTGGTACTATGTGGCACTTAGAAAATTTTCTCAACCGGGATTCTCACCCCTGGTACTTTTTGGCACTTAGAAAATATTTCTCAACCGGGCTTCATGCCCCTGGTACTTTTTGACACTTTGACGTTTTTCTGAACCGGGCTTCATGCCCCTGGTACTTTTTGACACTTTGACGTTTTTCTGAACCGGGCTTCATGCCCCTGGTACTTTTTGACACTTTGACGTTTTTCTGAACCGGGCTTCATGCCCCTGGTACTTTTTGACACTTTGACGTTTTTCTGAACCGGGCTTCATGCCCCTGGTACTTTTTGACACTTTGACGTTTTTCTGAACCGGGCTTCATGCCCCTGGTACTTTTTGACACTTTGGCGTTTTTCTGAACCGGGATAAAGGTCATTTAAAGAGGTGTGTGCATGGTTCCTACTTATAATGGATATATGAAGGACTAAGGAGTCTGAACTTGTTCTGGCCCAAGGAAATCACTTTTTAACAAAAATCCGTATTTGGTCTTAACTCGGGAAAAGAAGGCGATTCCTGTGTTTTGATCTCAAAAGAGGCCATTTATCCGGGTTTGTGCAGGTTTATGCATGGAACTTACTTAGAATGGATATATCTCTATGTATATATGAAGGACTAAGGAGTCTGAACTTGTTCTGGCCCAAGGAAATCATTTTTTAACAAAAATCCGTATTTCGTCTTAACTCGGGAAAAGAAGGCGATTCCTGTGTTTTGATCCCAAAAGAGGCCATTTATCCGGGTTTGTGCAGGTTTATGCATGGAACTTACTTAGAATGGATATATCTCTATGTATATATGAAGGACTAAGGAGTCTGAACTTGTTCTGGCCCAAGGAAATCATTTTTTAACAAAAATCCGTATTTCGTCTTAACTCGGGAAAAGAAGGCGATTCCTGTGTTTTGATCCCAAAAGAGGCCATTTATCCGGGTTTGTGCAGGTTTATGCAAGCAACCTACTTAGAATGGATATATATGTATGTATATATGAAGGACTAAGGAGTCTGAACTTGTTCTGGCCCAAGGAAATCACTTTTTAACAAAAATCCGTATTTCGTCTTAACTCGGGAAAAGAAGGCGATTCCTGTGTTTTGATCCCAAAAGAGGCCATTTATCCGGGTTTGTGCAGGTTTATGCATGGAACTTACTTAGAATGGATATATCTCTATGTATATATGAAGGACTAAGGAGTCTGAACTTGTTCTGGCCCAAGGAAATCATTTTTTAACAAAAATCCGTATTTCGTCTTAACTCGGGAAAAGAAGGCGATTCCTGTGTTTTGATCCCAAAAGAGGCCATTTATCCGGGTTTGTGCAGGTTTATGCAAGCAACCTACTTAGAATGGATATATATGTATGTATATATGAAGGACTAAGGAGTCTGAACTTGTTCTGGCCCAAGGAAATCACTTTTTAACAAAATCCGTATTTCGTCTTAACTCGGGAAAAGAAGGCGATTCCTGTGTTTTGATCCCAAAAGAGGCCATTTATCCGGGTTTGTGCAGGTTTATGCATGGAACTTACTTAGAATGGATATATCTCTATGTATATATGAAGGACTAAGGAGTCTGAACTTGTTCTGGCCCAAGGAAATCATTTTTTAACAAAAATCCGTATTTCGTCTTAACTCGGGAAAAGAAGGCGATTCCTGTGTTTTGATCCCAAAAGAGGCCATTTATCCGGGTTTGTGCAGGTTTATGCAAGCAACTTACTTAGAATGGATATATATGTATGTATATATGAAGGACTAAGGAGTCTGAACTTGTTCTGGCCCAAGGAAATCACTTTTTAACAAAAATCCGTATTTCGTCTTAACTCGGGAAAAGAAGGCGATTCCTGTGTTTTGATCCCAAAAGAGGCCATTTATCCGGGTTTGTGCAGGTTTATGCATGGAACTTACTTAGAATGGATATATCTCTATGTATATATGAAGGACTAAGGAGTCTGAACTTGTTCTGGCCCAAGGAAATCATTTTTTAACAAAAATCCGTATTTCGTCTTAACTCGGGAAAAGAAGGCGATTCCTGTGTTTTGATCCCAAAAGAGGCCATTTATCCGGGTTTGTGCAGGTTTATGCAAGCAACCTACTTAGAATGGATATATATGTATGTATATATGAAGGACTAAGGAGTCTGAACTTGTTCTGGCCCAAGGAAATCACTTTTTAACAAAAATCCGTATTTCGTCTTAACTCGGGAAAAGAAGGCGATTCCTGTGTTTCTTTCAGAAAAGGTCCTTTTTCTGAACTGGGATTCATGCCCAACATCCAGGCTCTCGTGCCCTGCCCACAGACACAAATCCAGGCCGAGTTTCAGCACCTCTGCATGGACAGCATTCATGGCTGCTTTCCTCTCCCAACAGCCAGTCTCTCATGCCCTGCCCACAGACACACATCCAGGCCGAGTTTCAGCACCTCTCCTCGGTCCAGTATTCATGGCTGCCGTCCTCTCCCAACAGCCAGTCTCTCATGCCCGGCCCAGAGACACACATCCAGGCCGAGTTTCAGCACCTCTCTTCGGTCAGGCAATCATCCCTGCTCCCCTCTCATAACGTCCAGGCACTCATGCCCTGCGCACAGACAAACAGAACCCAGGCCGAGTTTCAGCACCTCTGCTCGGACAGCATTCACGGCTTTTGTCCTCTCACAGCATCCAGTCTCTCATGCCCTGCGCAATGACACACATCCAGGCCTAGTTTCAGCACCTCTCCTCGGTCAGGAATTCATCCCTGCTCCCCTCTCAGAACATCCAGGCACTCATGCCCTGTGCAATGACACATCCAGGCCGAGTTTCAGCACCTCTCCTCGGTCAGGAATTCATCCCTGCTCCCCTCTCATAACGTCCAGTCACAGACACAGATCCAGGCCGAGTTTCAGCACCTCTCCTCGGTCCAGCATTCATCCCTGCTCCCCTCTCAGAACATCCAGGCACTCATGCCCTGTGCAATGACACATCCAGGCCGAGTTTCAGCACCTCTCCTCGGTCAGGAATTCATCCCTGCTCCCCTCTCATAACGTCCAGTCACAGACACAGATCCAGGCCGAGTTTCAGCACCTCTCCTCGGTCCAGCATGCATCCCTGCTCCACTCTCATAGCATCCAGGCACTCATGCCCTGCGCACAGACACACATCCTGGCCGAGTTTCAGCACCTCTCCTCGGTCCAGCATTCATCCCTGCTCCACTCTCATAGCATCCAGGCACTCATGCCCTGCGCACAGACACACATCCAGGCCGAGTTTCAGCACCTCTGCTCGGTCCAGCATTCATCCCTGCTCCACTCTCATAGCATCCAGGCACTCATGCCCTGCGCACAGACACACATCCTGGCCGAGTTTCAGCACCTCTCCTCGGTCCAGCATTCATCCCTGCTCCACTCTCATAGCATCCAGGCACTCATGCCCTGCGCACAGAC
>NW_027457385.1:62500-67500 GCF_027942865.1 Odontesthes bonariensis | reverse complement strand
CAGCACCTTCCTCGGACTCATGCTCTGCCAAAGTCGGCCTCCCATCTTCCAGGAACCAGCCTGGAGCTTCCAGCGGTCAGCCGCGCCTTGAATCCGCTCTCCAGCACCTTCCTCGGACTCATGCTCTGCCAAAGTCGGCCTCCCATCTTCCAGGAACCAGCCTGGAGCTTCCAGCGGTCAGCCGCGCCTTGAATCCGCTCTCCAGCACCTTCCTCGGACTCATGCTCTGCCAAAGTCGGCCTCCCATCTTCCAGGAACCAGCCTGGAGCTTCCAGCGGTCAGCCGCGCCTTGAATCCGCTCTCCAGCACCTTCCTCGGACTCATGCTCTGCCAACGTCGGCCTCCCGTCTTCCAGGAACCAGCCTGGAGCTTCTAGCGGTCAGCCGCACCTTGAATCCGCTCTCCAGCACCTTCCTCGGACTCATGCTCTGCCAAAGTCGGCCTCACATCTTCCAGGAACCAGCCTGGAGCTTCCAGCGGTCAGCCGCACCTTGAATCCGCTCTCCAGCACCTTCCTCGGACACATTCTCCTCCAGGCCGGCCTCACATCTTCAAAGAACCAGCCTGGAGCCTTTAGCGGTCAGCCGCGCCTTGAATCCGCTCTCCAGCACCTTCCTCGGACTCATGCTCTGCCAAAGTCGGCCTCACATCTTCCAGGAACCAGCCTGGAGCTTCCAGCGGTCAGCCGCACCTTGAATCCGCTCTCAAGCACCTTCCTCGGACACATTCTCCTCCAGGCCGGCCTCCCGTCTTCCAGGAACCAGCCTGGAGCCTTTAGCGGTCAGCCGCGCCTTGAATCCGCTCTCAAGCACCTTCCTCGGACTCATGCTCTGCCGAAGTCGGCCTCACATCTTCCAGGAACCAGCCTGGAGCTTCTAGCGGTCAGCCGCACCTTGAATCCGCTCTCAAGCACCTTCCTCGGACTCATGCTCTGCCAAAGTCGGCCTCACATCTTCCAGGAACCGGCCTGGAGCTTCCAGCGGTCAGCCGCGCCTTGAATCCGCTCTCCAGCACCTTCCTCGGACTCATGCTCTGCCAAAGTCGGCCTCCCATCTTCCAGGAACCGGCCTGGAGCTTCTAGCGGTCAGCCGCGCCTTGAATCCGCTCTCCTGCACCCATCCTCGGACACACGTTCTTGCCTTTGGACCCCTCCTCCAGGAGCCAGGCTGGAGCTTTTGCCCCCTTCCTCCATCATTTCAGGCCGTGGAAAGTGTCATCTTTCGGATTATCAATTCACCGTCCCAGTCTGGTACTCAGATATTTTTCCGAAAACTGGGTTTCTGAAATCGTGCAGATGGTGTTTTCGTCGTCTGCTAATAACCTCGTCGTGTGGGAGAATAGGGGCGGGCCTTGGGCTGACTCGGCCCATCGTCCCCTTTTCCCGTTGTCTGACAGAAATTTTTTCAAACTTTATCACCCCTGGTACTATAAACTTTTTCACCTCTGGTACTATGTGGCACTTAGAAAATTTTCTCAACCGGGATTCTCACCCCTGGTACTTTTTGGCACTTAGAAAATATTTCTCAACCGGGCTTCATGCCCCTGGTACTTTTTGACACTTTGACGTTTTTCTGAACCGGGCTTCATGCCCCTGGTACTTTTTGACACTTTGACGTTTTTCTGAACCGGGCTTCATGCCCCTGGTACTTTTTGACACTTTGACGTTTTTCTGAACCGGGCTTCATGCCCCTGGTACTTTTTGACACTTTGACGTTTTTCTGAACCGGGCTTCATGCCCCTGGTACTTTTTGACACTTTGACGTTTTTCTGAACCGGGCTTCATGCCCCTGGTACTTTTTGACACTTTGGCGTTTTTCTGAACCGGGATAAAGGTCATTTAAAGAGGTGTGTGCATGGTTCCTACTTATAATGGATATATGAAGGACTAAGGAGTCTGAACTTGTTCTGGCCCAAGGAAATCACTTTTTAACAAAAATCCGTATTTGGTCTTAACTCGGGAAAAGAAGGCGATTCCTGTGTTTTGATCTCAAAAGAGGCCATTTATCCGGGTTTGTGCAGGTTTATGCATGGAACTTACTTAGAATGGATATATCTCTATGTATATATGAAGGACTAAGGAGTCTGAACTTGTTCTGGCCCAAGGAAATCATTTTTTAACAAAAATCCGTATTTCGTCTTAACTCGGGAAAAGAAGGCGATTCCTGTGTTTTGATCCCAAAAGAGGCCATTTATCCGGGTTTGTGCAGGTTTATGCATGGAACTTACTTAGAATGGATATATCTCTATGTATATATGAAGGACTAAGGAGTCTGAACTTGTTCTGGCCCAAGGAAATCATTTTTTAACAAAAATCCGTATTTCGTCTTAACTCGGGAAAAGAAGGCGATTCCTGTGTTTTGATCCCAAAAGAGGCCATTTATCCGGGTTTGTGCAGGTTTATGCAAGCAACCTACTTAGAATGGATATATATGTATGTATATATGAAGGACTAAGGAGTCTGAACTTGTTCTGGCCCAAGGAAATCACTTTTTAACAAAAATCCGTATTTCGTCTTAACTCGGGAAAAGAAGGCGATTCCTGTGTTTTGATCCCAAAAGAGGCCATTTATCCGGGTTTGTGCAGGTTTATGCATGGAACTTACTTAGAATGGATATATCTCTATGTATATATGAAGGACTAAGGAGTCTGAACTTGTTCTGGCCCAAGGAAATCATTTTTTAACAAAAATCCGTATTTCGTCTTAACTCGGGAAAAGAAGGCGATTCCTGTGTTTTGATCCCAAAAGAGGCCATTTATCCGGGTTTGTGCAGGTTTATGCAAGCAACCTACTTAGAATGGATATATATGTATGTATATATGAAGGACTAAGGAGTCTGAACTTGTTCTGGCCCAAGGAAATCACTTTTTAACAAAAATCCGTATTTCGTCTTAACTCGGGAAAAGAAGGCGATTCCTGTGTTTTGATCCCAAAAGAGGCCATTTATCCGGGTTTGTGCAGGTTTATGCATGGAACTTACTTAGAATGGATATATCTCTATGTATATATGAAGGACTAAGGAGTCTGAACTTGTTCTGGCCCAAGGAAATCATTTTTTAACAAAAATCCGTATTTCGTCTTAACTCGGGAAAAGAAGGCGATTCCTGTGTTTTGATCCCAAAAGAGGCCATTTATCCGGGTTTGTGCAGGTTTATGCAAGCAACTTACTTAGAATGGATATATATGTATGTATATATGAAGGACTAAGGAGTCTGAACTTGTTCTGGCCCAAGGAAATCACTTTTTAACAAAAATCCGTATTTCGTCTTAACTCGGGAAAAGAAGGCGATTCCTGTGTTTTGATCCCAAAAGAGGCCATTTATCCGGGTTTGTGCAGGTTTATGCATGGAACTTACTTAGAATGGATATATCTCTATGTATATATGAAGGACTAAGGAGTCTGAACTTGTTCTGGCCCAAGGAAATCATTTTTTAACAAAAATCCGTATTTCGTCTTAACTCGGGAAAAGAAGGCGATTCCTGTGTTTTGATCCCAAAAGAGGCCATTTATCCGGGTTTGTGCAGGTTTATGCAAGCAACCTACTTAGAATGGATATATATGTATGTATATATGAAGGACTAAGGAGTCTGAACTTGTTCTGGCCCAAGGAAATCACTTTTTAACAAAAATCCGTATTTCGTCTTAACTCGGGAAAAGAAGGCGATTCCTGTGTTTCTTTCAGAAAAGGTCCTTTTTCTGAACTGGGATTCATGCCCAACATCCAGGCTCTCGTGCCCTGCCCACAGACACAAATCCAGGCCGAGTTTCAGCACCTCTGCATGGACAGCATTCATGGCTGCTTTCCTCTCCCAACAGCCAGTCTCTCATGCCCTGCCCACAGACACACATCCAGGCCGAGTTTCAGCACCTCTCCTCGGTCCAGTATTCATGGCTGCCGTCCTCTCCCAACAGCCAGTCTCTCATGCCCGGCCCAGAGACACACATCCAGGCCGAGTTTCAGCACCTCTCTTCGGTCAGGCAATCATCCCTGCTCCCCTCTCATAACGTCCAGGCACTCATGCCCTGCGCACAGACAAACAGAACCCAGGCCGAGTTTCAGCACCTCTGCTCGGACAGCATTCACGGCTTTTGTCCTCTCACAGCATCCAGTCTCTCATGCCCTGCGCAATGACACACATCCAGGCCTAGTTTCAGCACCTCTCCTCGGTCAGGAATTCATCCCTGCTCCCCTCTCAGAACATCCAGGCACTCATGCCCTGTGCAATGACACATCCAGGCCGAGTTTCAGCACCTCTCCTCGGTCAGGAATTCATCCCTGCTCCCCTCTCATAACGTCCAGTCACAGACACAGATCCAGGCCGAGTTTCAGCACCTCTCCTCGGTCCAGCATTCATCCCTGCTCCCCTCTCAGAACATCCAGGCACTCATGCCCTGTGCAATGACACATCCAGGCCGAGTTTCAGCACCTCTCCTCGGTCAGGAATTCATCCCTGCTCCCCTCTCATAACGTCCAGTCACAGACACAGATCCAGGCCGAGTTTCAGCACCTCTCCTCGGTCCAGCATGCATCCCTGCTCCACTCTCATAGCATCCAGGCACTCATGCCCTGCGCACAGACACACATCCTGGCCGAGTTTCAGCACCTCTCCTCGGTCCAGCATTCATCCCTGCTCCACTCTCATAGCATCCAGGCACTCATGCCCTGCGCACAGACACACATCCAGGCCGAGTTTCAGCACCTCTGCTCGGTCCAGCATTCATCCCTGCTCCACTCTCATAGCATCCAGGCACTCATGCCCTGCGCACAGACACACATCCTGGCCGAGTTTCAGCACCTCTCCTCGGTCCAGCATTCATCCCTGCTCCACTCTCATAGCATCCAGGCACTCATGCCCTGCGCACAGACACACATCCAGGCCGAGTTTCAGCACCTCTGCTCGGTCCAGCATTCATCCCTGCTCCACTCTCATAGCATCCAGGCACTCATGCCCTGCGCAATGACACATCCAGGCCGAGTTTCAGCACCTCTCCTCGGTCAGG
>NW_027457385.1:45000-52500 GCF_027942865.1 Odontesthes bonariensis | reverse complement strand
TAATAACCTTGTCGTACGGGAGAAGGGGACTTGGGCTGACTCTGCCCTTCGTCCCCTTCTCCTGTCTTAGTGACTGTCGTTTTTTGCTCATTCGTGCCCCTGGTACTACAGAAAAATTTTTTTTTACTCCCCTGGTACTATAAAAATTTAGTTTTTTTTAATGTACGTTCTGGAGCTTCCAGCGGTCACTCGAGCATCCAATCCGCTCTCCAGCACCTTCCTCGGACTCATGCTCTGCCAAAGTCGGCCTCCCATCTTCCAGGAACCAGCCTGGAGCTTCTAGCGGTCAGCCGCACCTTGAATCCGCTCTCCAGCACCTTCCTCGGACTCATGCTCTGCCAAAGTCGGCCTCCCATCTTCCAGGAACCAGCCTGGAGCTTCTAGCGGTCAGCCGCACCTTGAATCCGCTCTCAAGCACCTTTCTCGGACTCATGCTCTGCCAAAGTCGGCCTCCCATCTTCCAGGAACCAGCCTGGAGCTTCCAGCGGTCATCCGCGCCTTGAATCCGCTCTCCAGCACCTTCCTCGGACTCATGCTCTGCCAAAGTCGGCCTCCCATCTTCCAGGAACCAGCCTGGAGCTTCCAGCGGTCAGCCGCGCCTTGAATCCGCTCTCCAGCACCTATCTCGGACACACTCTCCTCCAGGCCGGCCTCACATCTTCAAAGAACCAGCCTGGAGCTCCTAGCGGACAGCCGAGCCTTGAATCCGCTCTCCAGCACCTTCCTCGGACTCATGCTCTGCCAAAGTCGGCCTCACATCTTCCAGGAACCAGCCTGGAGCTTCTAGCGGTCAGCCGCACCTTGAATCCGCTCTCAAGCACCTTCCTCGGACTCATGCTCTGCCAAAGTCGGCCTCACATCTTCCAGGAACCAGCCTGGAGCTTCCAGCGGTCAGCCGCACCTTGAATCCGCTCTCCAGCACCTTCCTCGGACTCAAGCTCTGCCAAAGTCGGCCTCCCATCTTCCAGGAACCAGCCTGGAGCTTCTAGCGGTCAGCCGCACCTTGAATCCGCTCTCAAGCACCTTTCTCGGACTCATGCTCTGCCAAAGTCGGCCTCCCATCTTCCAGGAACCAGCCTGGAGCTTCCAGCGGTCATCCGCGCCTTGAATCCGCTCTCCAGCACCTTCCTCGGACTCATGCTCTGCCAAAGTCGGCCTCCCATCTTCCAGGAACCAGCCTGGAGCTTCCAGCGGTCAGCCGCGCCTTGAATCCGCTCTCCAGCACCTATCTCGGACACACTCTCCTCCAGGCCGGCCTCACATCTTCAAAGAACCAGCCTGGAGCTTCCAGCGGTCAGCCGCACCTTGAATCCGCTCTCCAGCACCTATCTCGGACTCATTCTCCTCCAGGCCGGCCTCACATCTTCAAAGAACCAGCCTGGAGCTTCCAGCGGTCAGCCGCACCTTGAATCCGCTCTCCAGCACCTATCTCGGACTCATTCTCCTCCAGGCCGGCCTCACATCTTCAAAGAACCAGCCTGGAGCTCCCAGCGGACAGCCGAGCCTTGAATCCGCTCTCCAGCACCTTCCTCGGACTCATGCTCTGCCAAAGTCGGCCTCCCATCTTCCAGGAACCAGCCTGGAGCTTCCAGCGGTCAGCCGCGCCTTGAATCCGCTCTCCAGCACCTTCCTCGGACTCATGCTCTGCCAAAGTCGGCCTCCCATCTTCCAGGAACCAGCCTGGAGCTTCCAGCGGTCAGCCGCGCCTTGAATCCGCTCTCCAGCACCTATCTCGGACACACTCTCCTCCAGGCCGGCCTCACATCTTCAAAGAACCAGCCTGGAGCTTCCAGCGGTCAGCCGCACCTTGAATCCGCTCTCCAGCACCTTCCTCGGACTCATTCTCCTCCAGGCCGGCCTCACATCTTCAAAGAACCAGCCTGGAGCTCCCAGCGGACAGCCGAGCCTTGAATCCGCTCTCCAGCACCTTCCTCGGACTCATGCTCTGCCAAAGTCGGCCTCCCATCTTCCAGGAACCAGCCTGGAGCTTCCAGCGGTCAGCCGCGCCTTGAATCCGCTCTCCAGCACCTTCCTCGGACTCATGCTCTGCCAAAGTCGGCCTCCCATCTTCCAGGAACCAGCCTGGAGCTTCCAGCGGTCAGCCGCGCCTTGAATCCGCTCTCCAGCACCTATCTCGGACACACTCTCCTCCAGGCCGGCCTCACATCTTCAAAGAACCAGCCTGGAGCTCCTAGCGGACAGCCGAGCCTTGAATCCGCTCTCCAGCACCTTCCTCGGACTCATGCTCTGCCAAAGTCGGCCTCCCATCTTCCAGGAACCAGCCTGGAGCTTCCAGCGGTCAGCCGCGCCTTGAATCCGCTCTCCAGCACCTTCCTCGGACTCATGCTCTGCCAAAGTCGGCCTCCCATCTTCCAGGAACCAGCCTGGAGCTTCCAGCGGTCAGCCGCGCCTTGAATCCGCTCTCCAGCACCTTCCTCGGACTCATGCTCTGCCAAAGTCGGCCTCCCATCTTCCAGGAACCAGCCTGGAGCTTCCAGCGGTCAGCCGCGCCTTGAATCCGCTCTCCAGCACCTTCCTCGGACTCATGCTCTGCCAACGTCGGCCTCCCGTCTTCCAGGAACCAGCCTGGAGCTTCTAGCGGTCAGCCGCACCTTGAATCCGCTCTCCAGCACCTTCCTCGGACTCATGCTCTGCCAAAGTCGGCCTCACATCTTCCAGGAACCAGCCTGGAGCTTCCAGCGGTCAGCCGCACCTTGAATCCGCTCTCCAGCACCTTCCTCGGACACATTCTCCTCCAGGCCGGCCTCACATCTTCAAAGAACCAGCCTGGAGCCTTTAGCGGTCAGCCGCGCCTTGAATCCGCTCTCCAGCACCTTCCTCGGACTCATGCTCTGCCAAAGTCGGCCTCACATCTTCCAGGAACCAGCCTGGAGCTTCCAGCGGTCAGCCGCACCTTGAATCCGCTCTCAAGCACCTTCCTCGGACACATTCTCCTCCAGGCCGGCCTCCCGTCTTCCAGGAACCAGCCTGGAGCCTTTAGCGGTCAGCCGCGCCTTGAATCCGCTCTCAAGCACCTTCCTCGGACTCATGCTCTGCCGAAGTCGGCCTCACATCTTCCAGGAACCAGCCTGGAGCTTCTAGCGGTCAGCCGCACCTTGAATCCGCTCTCAAGCACCTTCCTCGGACTCATGCTCTGCCAAAGTCGGCCTCACATCTTCCAGGAACCGGCCTGGAGCTTCCAGCGGTCAGCCGCGCCTTGAATCCGCTCTCCAGCACCTTCCTCGGACTCATGCTCTGCCAAAGTCGGCCTCCCATCTTCCAGGAACCGGCCTGGAGCTTCTAGCGGTCAGCCGCGCCTTGAATCCGCTCTCCTGCACCCATCCTCGGACACACGTTCTTGCCTTTGGACCCCTCCTCCAGGAGCCAGGCTGGAGCTTTTGCCCCCTTCCTCCATCATTTCAGGCCGTGGAAAGTGTCATCTTTCGGATTATCAATTCACCGTCCCAGTCTGGTACTCAGATATTTTTCCGAAAACTGGGTTTCTGAAATCGTGCAGATGGTGTTTTCGTCGTCTGCTAATAACCTCGTCGTGTGGGAGAATAGGGGCGGGCCTTGGGCTGACTCGGCCCATCGTCCCCTTTTCCCGTTGTCTGACAGAAATTTTTTCAAACTTTATCACCCCTGGTACTATAAACTTTTTCACCTCTGGTACTATGTGGCACTTAGAAAATTTTCTCAACCGGGATTCTCACCCCTGGTACTTTTTGGCACTTAGAAAATATTTCTCAACCGGGCTTCATGCCCCTGGTACTTTTTGACACTTTGACGTTTTTCTGAACCGGGCTTCATGCCCCTGGTACTTTTTGACACTTTGACGTTTTTCTGAACCGGGCTTCATGCCCCTGGTACTTTTTGACACTTTGACGTTTTTCTGAACCGGGCTTCATGCCCCTGGTACTTTTTGACACTTTGACGTTTTTCTGAACCGGGCTTCATGCCCCTGGTACTTTTTGACACTTTGACGTTTTTCTGAACCGGGCTTCATGCCCCTGGTACTTTTTGACACTTTGGCGTTTTTCTGAACCGGGATAAAGGTCATTTAAAGAGGTGTGTGCATGGTTCCTACTTATAATGGATATATGAAGGACTAAGGAGTCTGAACTTGTTCTGGCCCAAGGAAATCACTTTTTAACAAAAATCCGTATTTGGTCTTAACTCGGGAAAAGAAGGCGATTCCTGTGTTTTGATCTCAAAAGAGGCCATTTATCCGGGTTTGTGCAGGTTTATGCATGGAACTTACTTAGAATGGATATATCTCTATGTATATATGAAGGACTAAGGAGTCTGAACTTGTTCTGGCCCAAGGAAATCATTTTTTAACAAAAATCCGTATTTCGTCTTAACTCGGGAAAAGAAGGCGATTCCTGTGTTTTGATCCCAAAAGAGGCCATTTATCCGGGTTTGTGCAGGTTTATGCATGGAACTTACTTAGAATGGATATATCTCTATGTATATATGAAGGACTAAGGAGTCTGAACTTGTTCTGGCCCAAGGAAATCATTTTTTAACAAAAATCCGTATTTCGTCTTAACTCGGGAAAAGAAGGCGATTCCTGTGTTTTGATCCCAAAAGAGGCCATTTATCCGGGTTTGTGCAGGTTTATGCAAGCAACCTACTTAGAATGGATATATATGTATGTATATATGAAGGACTAAGGAGTCTGAACTTGTTCTGGCCCAAGGAAATCACTTTTTAACAAAAATCCGTATTTCGTCTTAACTCGGGAAAAGAAGGCGATTCCTGTGTTTTGATCCCAAAAGAGGCCATTTATCCGGGTTTGTGCAGGTTTATGCATGGAACTTACTTAGAATGGATATATCTCTATGTATATATGAAGGACTAAGGAGTCTGAACTTGTTCTGGCCCAAGGAAATCATTTTTTAACAAAAATCCGTATTTCGTCTTAACTCGGGAAAAGAAGGCGATTCCTGTGTTTTGATCCCAAAAGAGGCCATTTATCCGGGTTTGTGCAGGTTTATGCAAGCAACCTACTTAGAATGGATATATATGTATGTATATATGAAGGACTAAGGAGTCTGAACTTGTTCTGGCCCAAGGAAATCACTTTTTAACAAAAATCCGTATTTCGTCTTAACTCGGGAAAAGAAGGCGATTCCTGTGTTTTGATCCCAAAAGAGGCCATTTATCCGGGTTTGTGCAGGTTTATGCATGGAACTTACTTAGAATGGATATATCTCTATGTATATATGAAGGACTAAGGAGTCTGAACTTGTTCTGGCCCAAGGAAATCATTTTTTAACAAAAATCCGTATTTCGTCTTAACTCGGGAAAAGAAGGCGATTCCTGTGTTTTGATCCCAAAAGAGGCCATTTATCCGGGTTTGTGCAGGTTTATGCAAGCAACTTACTTAGAATGGATATATATGTATGTATATATGAAGGACTAAGGAGTCTGAACTTGTTCTGGCCCAAGGAAATCACTTTTTAACAAAAATCCGTATTTCGTCTTAACTCGGGAAAAGAAGGCGATTCCTGTGTTTTGATCCCAAAAGAGGCCATTTATCCGGGTTTGTGCAGGTTTATGCATGGAACTTACTTAGAATGGATATATCTCTATGTATATATGAAGGACTAAGGAGTCTGAACTTGTTCTGGCCCAAGGAAATCATTTTTTAACAAAAATCCGTATTTCGTCTTAACTCGGGAAAAGAAGGCGATTCCTGTGTTTTGATCCCAAAAGAGGCCATTTATCCGGGTTTGTGCAGGTTTATGCAAGCAACCTACTTAGAATGGATATATATGTATGTATATATGAAGGACTAAGGAGTCTGAACTTGTTCTGGCCCAAGGAAATCACTTTTTAACAAAAATCCGTATTTCGTCTTAACTCGGGAAAAGAAGGCGATTCCTGTGTTTCTTTCAGAAAAGGTCCTTTTTCTGAACTGGGATTCATGCCCAACATCCAGGCTCTCGTGCCCTGCCCACAGACACAAATCCAGGCCGAGTTTCAGCACCTCTGCATGGACAGCATTCATGGCTGCTTTCCTCTCCCAACAGCCAGTCTCTCATGCCCTGCCCACAGACACACATCCAGGCCGAGTTTCAGCACCTCTCCTCGGTCCAGTATTCATGGCTGCCGTCCTCTCCCAACAGCCAGTCTCTCATGCCCGGCCCAGAGACACACATCCAGGCCGAGTTTCAGCACCTCTCTTCGGTCAGGCAATCATCCCTGCTCCCCTCTCATAACGTCCAGGCACTCATGCCCTGCGCACAGACAAACAGAACCCAGGCCGAGTTTCAGCACCTCTGCTCGGACAGCATTCACGGCTTTTGTCCTCTCACAGCATCCAGTCTCTCATGCCCTGCGCAATGACACACATCCAGGCCTAGTTTCAGCACCTCTCCTCGGTCAGGAATTCATCCCTGCTCCCCTCTCAGAACATCCAGGCACTCATGCCCTGTGCAATGACACATCCAGGCCGAGTTTCAGCACCTCTCCTCGGTCAGGAATTCATCCCTGCTCCCCTCTCATAACGTCCAGTCACAGACACAGATCCAGGCCGAGTTTCAGCACCTCTCCTCGGTCCAGCATTCATCCCTGCTCCCCTCTCAGAACATCCAGGCACTCATGCCCTGTGCAATGACACATCCAGGCCGAGTTTCAGCACCTCTCCTCGGTCAGGAATTCATCCCTGCTCCCCTCTCATAACGTCCAGTCACAGACACAGATCCAGGCCGAGTTTCAGCACCTCTCCTCGGTCCAGCATGCATCCCTGCTCCACTCTCATAGCATCCAGGCACTCATGCCCTGCGCACAGACACACATCCTGGCCGAGTTTCAGCACCTCTCCTCGGTCCAGCATTCATCCCTGCTCCACTCTCATAGCATCCAGGCACTCATGCCCTGCGCACAGACACACATCCAGGCCGAGTTTCAGCACCTCTGCTCGGTCCAGCATTCATCCCTGCTCCACTCTCATAGCATCCAGGCACTCATGCCCTGCGCACAGACACACATCCTGGCCGAGTTTCAGCACCTCTCCTCGGTCCAGCATTCATCCCTGCTCCACTCTCATAGCATCCAGGCACTCATGCCCTGCGCACAGACACACATCCAGGCCGAGTTTCAGCACCTCTGCTCGGTCCAGCATTCATCCCTGCTCCACTCTCATAGCATCCAGGCACTCATGCCCTGCGCAATGACACATCCAGGCCGAGTTTCAGCACCTCTCCTCGGTCAGGCATTCATCCCTGCTCCCCTCTCACAGCATCCAGGCACTCATGCCCTGCGCACAGTCACACACCCAGGCCGAGTTTCAGCACCTCTCCTCGGTCCAGCATTCATCCCTGCTCCCCTCTCACAGCATCCAGGCACTCATGCCCTGCGCACAGACACACATCCAGGCCGAGTTTCAGCACCTCTCCTCGGTCCAGCATTCATCCCTGCTCCCCTCTCAGAACATCCAGGCACTCATGCCCTGCGCACAGACACACATCCAGGCCGAGTTTCAGCACCTCT
>NW_027457385.1:27500-35000 GCF_027942865.1 Odontesthes bonariensis | reverse complement strand
TTCTAGCGGTCAGCCGCACCTTGAATCCGCTCTCCAGCACCTTCCTCGGACTCATGCTCTGCCAAAGTCGGCCTCCCATCTTCCAGGAACCAGCCTGGAGCTTCTAGCGGTCAGCCGCACCTTGAATCCGCTCTCAAGCACCTTTCTCGGACTCATGCTCTGCCAAAGTCGGCCTCCCATCTTCCAGGAACCAGCCTGGAGCTTCCAGCGGTCATCCGCGCCTTGAATCCGCTCTCCAGCACCTTCCTCGGACTCATGCTCTGCCAAAGTCGGCCTCCCATCTTCCAGGAACCAGCCTGGAGCTTCCAGCGGTCAGCCGCGCCTTGAATCCGCTCTCCAGCACCTATCTCGGACACACTCTCCTCCAGGCCGGCCTCACATCTTCAAAGAACCAGCCTGGAGCTCCTAGCGGACAGCCGAGCCTTGAATCCGCTCTCCAGCACCTTCCTCGGACTCATGCTCTGCCAAAGTCGGCCTCACATCTTCCAGGAACCAGCCTGGAGCTTCTAGCGGTCAGCCGCACCTTGAATCCGCTCTCAAGCACCTTCCTCGGACTCATGCTCTGCCAAAGTCGGCCTCACATCTTCCAGGAACCAGCCTGGAGCTTCCAGCGGTCAGCCGCACCTTGAATCCGCTCTCCAGCACCTTCCTCGGACTCAAGCTCTGCCAAAGTCGGCCTCCCATCTTCCAGGAACCAGCCTGGAGCTTCTAGCGGTCAGCCGCACCTTGAATCCGCTCTCAAGCACCTTTCTCGGACTCATGCTCTGCCAAAGTCGGCCTCCCATCTTCCAGGAACCAGCCTGGAGCTTCCAGCGGTCATCCGCGCCTTGAATCCGCTCTCCAGCACCTTCCTCGGACTCATGCTCTGCCAAAGTCGGCCTCCCATCTTCCAGGAACCAGCCTGGAGCTTCCAGCGGTCAGCCGCGCCTTGAATCCGCTCTCCAGCACCTATCTCGGACACACTCTCCTCCAGGCCGGCCTCACATCTTCAAAGAACCAGCCTGGAGCTTCCAGCGGTCAGCCGCACCTTGAATCCGCTCTCCAGCACCTATCTCGGACTCATTCTCCTCCAGGCCGGCCTCACATCTTCAAAGAACCAGCCTGGAGCTTCCAGCGGTCAGCCGCACCTTGAATCCGCTCTCCAGCACCTATCTCGGACTCATTCTCCTCCAGGCCGGCCTCACATCTTCAAAGAACCAGCCTGGAGCTCCCAGCGGACAGCCGAGCCTTGAATCCGCTCTCCAGCACCTTCCTCGGACTCATGCTCTGCCAAAGTCGGCCTCCCATCTTCCAGGAACCAGCCTGGAGCTTCCAGCGGTCAGCCGCGCCTTGAATCCGCTCTCCAGCACCTTCCTCGGACTCATGCTCTGCCAAAGTCGGCCTCCCATCTTCCAGGAACCAGCCTGGAGCTTCCAGCGGTCAGCCGCGCCTTGAATCCGCTCTCCAGCACCTATCTCGGACACACTCTCCTCCAGGCCGGCCTCACATCTTCAAAGAACCAGCCTGGAGCTTCCAGCGGTCAGCCGCACCTTGAATCCGCTCTCCAGCACCTTCCTCGGACTCATTCTCCTCCAGGCCGGCCTCACATCTTCAAAGAACCAGCCTGGAGCTCCCAGCGGACAGCCGAGCCTTGAATCCGCTCTCCAGCACCTTCCTCGGACTCATGCTCTGCCAAAGTCGGCCTCCCATCTTCCAGGAACCAGCCTGGAGCTTCCAGCGGTCAGCCGCGCCTTGAATCCGCTCTCCAGCACCTTCCTCGGACTCATGCTCTGCCAAAGTCGGCCTCCCATCTTCCAGGAACCAGCCTGGAGCTTCCAGCGGTCAGCCGCGCCTTGAATCCGCTCTCCAGCACCTATCTCGGACACACTCTCCTCCAGGCCGGCCTCACATCTTCAAAGAACCAGCCTGGAGCTCCTAGCGGACAGCCGAGCCTTGAATCCGCTCTCCAGCACCTTCCTCGGACTCATGCTCTGCCAAAGTCGGCCTCCCATCTTCCAGGAACCAGCCTGGAGCTTCCAGCGGTCAGCCGCGCCTTGAATCCGCTCTCCAGCACCTTCCTCGGACTCATGCTCTGCCAAAGTCGGCCTCCCATCTTCCAGGAACCAGCCTGGAGCTTCCAGCGGTCAGCCGCGCCTTGAATCCGCTCTCCAGCACCTTCCTCGGACTCATGCTCTGCCAAAGTCGGCCTCCCATCTTCCAGGAACCAGCCTGGAGCTTCCAGCGGTCAGCCGCGCCTTGAATCCGCTCTCCAGCACCTTCCTCGGACTCATGCTCTGCCAACGTCGGCCTCCCGTCTTCCAGGAACCAGCCTGGAGCTTCTAGCGGTCAGCCGCACCTTGAATCCGCTCTCCAGCACCTTCCTCGGACTCATGCTCTGCCAAAGTCGGCCTCACATCTTCCAGGAACCAGCCTGGAGCTTCCAGCGGTCAGCCGCACCTTGAATCCGCTCTCCAGCACCTTCCTCGGACACATTCTCCTCCAGGCCGGCCTCACATCTTCAAAGAACCAGCCTGGAGCCTTTAGCGGTCAGCCGCGCCTTGAATCCGCTCTCCAGCACCTTCCTCGGACTCATGCTCTGCCAAAGTCGGCCTCACATCTTCCAGGAACCAGCCTGGAGCTTCCAGCGGTCAGCCGCACCTTGAATCCGCTCTCAAGCACCTTCCTCGGACACATTCTCCTCCAGGCCGGCCTCCCGTCTTCCAGGAACCAGCCTGGAGCCTTTAGCGGTCAGCCGCGCCTTGAATCCGCTCTCAAGCACCTTCCTCGGACTCATGCTCTGCCGAAGTCGGCCTCACATCTTCCAGGAACCAGCCTGGAGCTTCTAGCGGTCAGCCGCACCTTGAATCCGCTCTCAAGCACCTTCCTCGGACTCATGCTCTGCCAAAGTCGGCCTCACATCTTCCAGGAACCGGCCTGGAGCTTCCAGCGGTCAGCCGCGCCTTGAATCCGCTCTCCAGCACCTTCCTCGGACTCATGCTCTGCCAAAGTCGGCCTCCCATCTTCCAGGAACCGGCCTGGAGCTTCTAGCGGTCAGCCGCGCCTTGAATCCGCTCTCCTGCACCCATCCTCGGACACACGTTCTTGCCTTTGGACCCCTCCTCCAGGAGCCAGGCTGGAGCTTTTGCCCCCTTCCTCCATCATTTCAGGCCGTGGAAAGTGTCATCTTTCGGATTATCAATTCACCGTCCCAGTCTGGTACTCAGATATTTTTCCGAAAACTGGGTTTCTGAAATCGTGCAGATGGTGTTTTCGTCGTCTGCTAATAACCTCGTCGTGTGGGAGAATAGGGGCGGGCCTTGGGCTGACTCGGCCCATCGTCCCCTTTTCCCGTTGTCTGACAGAAATTTTTTCAAACTTTATCACCCCTGGTACTATAAACTTTTTCACCTCTGGTACTATGTGGCACTTAGAAAATTTTCTCAACCGGGATTCTCACCCCTGGTACTTTTTGGCACTTAGAAAATATTTCTCAACCGGGCTTCATGCCCCTGGTACTTTTTGACACTTTGACGTTTTTCTGAACCGGGCTTCATGCCCCTGGTACTTTTTGACACTTTGACGTTTTTCTGAACCGGGCTTCATGCCCCTGGTACTTTTTGACACTTTGACGTTTTTCTGAACCGGGCTTCATGCCCCTGGTACTTTTTGACACTTTGACGTTTTTCTGAACCGGGCTTCATGCCCCTGGTACTTTTTGACACTTTGACGTTTTTCTGAACCGGGCTTCATGCCCCTGGTACTTTTTGACACTTTGGCGTTTTTCTGAACCGGGATAAAGGTCATTTAAAGAGGTGTGTGCATGGTTCCTACTTATAATGGATATATGAAGGACTAAGGAGTCTGAACTTGTTCTGGCCCAAGGAAATCACTTTTTAACAAAAATCCGTATTTGGTCTTAACTCGGGAAAAGAAGGCGATTCCTGTGTTTTGATCTCAAAAGAGGCCATTTATCCGGGTTTGTGCAGGTTTATGCATGGAACTTACTTAGAATGGATATATCTCTATGTATATATGAAGGACTAAGGAGTCTGAACTTGTTCTGGCCCAAGGAAATCATTTTTTAACAAAAATCCGTATTTCGTCTTAACTCGGGAAAAGAAGGCGATTCCTGTGTTTTGATCCCAAAAGAGGCCATTTATCCGGGTTTGTGCAGGTTTATGCATGGAACTTACTTAGAATGGATATATCTCTATGTATATATGAAGGACTAAGGAGTCTGAACTTGTTCTGGCCCAAGGAAATCATTTTTTAACAAAAATCCGTATTTCGTCTTAACTCGGGAAAAGAAGGCGATTCCTGTGTTTTGATCCCAAAAGAGGCCATTTATCCGGGTTTGTGCAGGTTTATGCAAGCAACCTACTTAGAATGGATATATATGTATGTATATATGAAGGACTAAGGAGTCTGAACTTGTTCTGGCCCAAGGAAATCACTTTTTAACAAAAATCCGTATTTCGTCTTAACTCGGGAAAAGAAGGCGATTCCTGTGTTTTGATCCCAAAAGAGGCCATTTATCCGGGTTTGTGCAGGTTTATGCATGGAACTTACTTAGAATGGATATATCTCTATGTATATATGAAGGACTAAGGAGTCTGAACTTGTTCTGGCCCAAGGAAATCATTTTTTAACAAAAATCCGTATTTCGTCTTAACTCGGGAAAAGAAGGCGATTCCTGTGTTTTGATCCCAAAAGAGGCCATTTATCCGGGTTTGTGCAGGTTTATGCAAGCAACCTACTTAGAATGGATATATATGTATGTATATATGAAGGACTAAGGAGTCTGAACTTGTTCTGGCCCAAGGAAATCACTTTTTAACAAAAATCCGTATTTCGTCTTAACTCGGGAAAAGAAGGCGATTCCTGTGTTTTGATCCCAAAAGAGGCCATTTATCCGGGTTTGTGCAGGTTTATGCATGGAACTTACTTAGAATGGATATATCTCTATGTATATATGAAGGACTAAGGAGTCTGAACTTGTTCTGGCCCAAGGAAATCATTTTTTAACAAAAATCCGTATTTCGTCTTAACTCGGGAAAAGAAGGCGATTCCTGTGTTTTGATCCCAAAAGAGGCCATTTATCCGGGTTTGTGCAGGTTTATGCAAGCAACTTACTTAGAATGGATATATATGTATGTATATATGAAGGACTAAGGAGTCTGAACTTGTTCTGGCCCAAGGAAATCACTTTTTAACAAAAATCCGTATTTCGTCTTAACTCGGGAAAAGAAGGCGATTCCTGTGTTTTGATCCCAAAAGAGGCCATTTATCCGGGTTTGTGCAGGTTTATGCATGGAACTTACTTAGAATGGATATATCTCTATGTATATATGAAGGACTAAGGAGTCTGAACTTGTTCTGGCCCAAGGAAATCATTTTTTAACAAAAATCCGTATTTCGTCTTAACTCGGGAAAAGAAGGCGATTCCTGTGTTTTGATCCCAAAAGAGGCCATTTATCCGGGTTTGTGCAGGTTTATGCAAGCAACCTACTTAGAATGGATATATATGTATGTATATATGAAGGACTAAGGAGTCTGAACTTGTTCTGGCCCAAGGAAATCACTTTTTAACAAAAATCCGTATTTCGTCTTAACTCGGGAAAAGAAGGCGATTCCTGTGTTTCTTTCAGAAAAGGTCCTTTTTCTGAACTGGGATTCATGCCCAACATCCAGGCTCTCGTGCCCTGCCCACAGACACAAATCCAGGCCGAGTTTCAGCACCTCTGCATGGACAGCATTCATGGCTGCTTTCCTCTCCCAACAGCCAGTCTCTCATGCCCTGCCCACAGACACACATCCAGGCCGAGTTTCAGCACCTCTCCTCGGTCCAGTATTCATGGCTGCCGTCCTCTCCCAACAGCCAGTCTCTCATGCCCGGCCCAGAGACACACATCCAGGCCGAGTTTCAGCACCTCTCTTCGGTCAGGCAATCATCCCTGCTCCCCTCTCATAACGTCCAGGCACTCATGCCCTGCGCACAGACAAACAGAACCCAGGCCGAGTTTCAGCACCTCTGCTCGGACAGCATTCACGGCTTTTGTCCTCTCACAGCATCCAGTCTCTCATGCCCTGCGCAATGACACACATCCAGGCCTAGTTTCAGCACCTCTCCTCGGTCAGGAATTCATCCCTGCTCCCCTCTCAGAACATCCAGGCACTCATGCCCTGTGCAATGACACATCCAGGCCGAGTTTCAGCACCTCTCCTCGGTCAGGAATTCATCCCTGCTCCCCTCTCATAACGTCCAGTCACAGACACAGATCCAGGCCGAGTTTCAGCACCTCTCCTCGGTCCAGCATTCATCCCTGCTCCCCTCTCAGAACATCCAGGCACTCATGCCCTGTGCAATGACACATCCAGGCCGAGTTTCAGCACCTCTCCTCGGTCAGGAATTCATCCCTGCTCCCCTCTCATAACGTCCAGTCACAGACACAGATCCAGGCCGAGTTTCAGCACCTCTCCTCGGTCCAGCATGCATCCCTGCTCCACTCTCATAGCATCCAGGCACTCATGCCCTGCGCACAGACACACATCCTGGCCGAGTTTCAGCACCTCTCCTCGGTCCAGCATTCATCCCTGCTCCACTCTCATAGCATCCAGGCACTCATGCCCTGCGCACAGACACACATCCAGGCCGAGTTTCAGCACCTCTGCTCGGTCCAGCATTCATCCCTGCTCCACTCTCATAGCATCCAGGCACTCATGCCCTGCGCACAGACACACATCCTGGCCGAGTTTCAGCACCTCTCCTCGGTCCAGCATTCATCCCTGCTCCACTCTCATAGCATCCAGGCACTCATGCCCTGCGCACAGACACACATCCAGGCCGAGTTTCAGCACCTCTGCTCGGTCCAGCATTCATCCCTGCTCCACTCTCATAGCATCCAGGCACTCATGCCCTGCGCAATGACACATCCAGGCCGAGTTTCAGCACCTCTCCTCGGTCAGGCATTCATCCCTGCTCCCCTCTCACAGCATCCAGGCACTCATGCCCTGCGCACAGTCACACACCCAGGCCGAGTTTCAGCACCTCTCCTCGGTCCAGCATTCATCCCTGCTCCCCTCTCACAGCATCCAGGCACTCATGCCCTGCGCACAGACACACATCCAGGCCGAGTTTCAGCACCTCTCCTCGGTCCAGCATTCATCCCTGCTCCCCTCTCAGAACATCCAGGCACTCATGCCCTGCGCACAGACACACATCCAGGCCGAGTTTCAGCACCTCTCCTCGGTCAGGCATTCATCCCTGCTCCCCTCTCAGAACATCCAGGCACTCATGCCCTGCGCAACGACATCACTCCGCAAAGGAAAGCTTTTGCGGTGTTTCTTTCTCAAAAAAGGCAATTTAAAGAGGTTTAAGCATGGAACCTACTCAGAATGAACATATACATAACGGACTAAGGAGTCTGAACTTGGTTTGGCCCAAGGAAATCATTTTTTAACAAAAATCCGTATTTCGTCTTAACTCGGGAAAAGAAGGCGATTCCTGGGTTTCTCTCTCAA
>NW_027457385.1:10000-17500 GCF_027942865.1 Odontesthes bonariensis | reverse complement strand
TCTCAAGCACCTTTCTCGGACTCATGCTCTGCCAAAGTCGGCCTCCCATCTTCCAGGAACCAGCCTGGAGCTTCCAGCGGTCATCCGCGCCTTGAATCCGCTCTCCAGCACCTTCCTCGGACTCATGCTCTGCCAAAGTCGGCCTCCCATCTTCCAGGAACCAGCCTGGAGCTTCCAGCGGTCAGCCGCGCCTTGAATCCGCTCTCCAGCACCTATCTCGGACACACTCTCCTCCAGGCCGGCCTCACATCT
This sequence comes from Odontesthes bonariensis, assembly GCF_027942865.1. Classification (NCBI taxonomy): domain Eukaryota; kingdom Metazoa; phylum Chordata; class Actinopteri; order Atheriniformes; family Atherinopsidae; genus Odontesthes; species Odontesthes bonariensis. The sequence continues at coordinate 17,248 of NW_027457385.1, read as the reverse complement.
TCAAAGAACCAGCCTGGAGCTCCTAGCGGACAGCCGAGCCTTGAATCCGCTCTCCAGCACCTTCCTCGGACTCATGCTCTGCCAAAGTCGGCCTCACATCTTCCAGGAACCAGCCTGGAGCTTCTAGCGGTCAGCCGCACCTTGAATCCGCTCTCAAGCACCTTCCTCGGACTCATGCTCTGCCAAAGTCGGCCTCACATCTTCCAGGAACCAGCCTGGAGCTTCCAGCGGTCAGCCGCACCTTGAATCCGCTCTCCAGCACCTTCCTCGGACTCAAGCTCTGCCAAAGTCGGCCTCCCATCTTCCAGGAACCAGCCTGGAGCTTCTAGCGGTCAGCCGCACCTTGAATCCGCTCTCAAGCACCTTTCTCGGACTCATGCTCTGCCAAAGTCGGCCTCCCATCTTCCAGGAACCAGCCTGGAGCTTCCAGCGGTCATCCGCGCCTTGAATCCGCTCTCCAGCACCTTCCTCGGACTCATGCTCTGCCAAAGTCGGCCTCCCATCTTCCAGGAACCAGCCTGGAGCTTCCAGCGGTCAGCCGCGCCTTGAATCCGCTCTCCAGCACCTATCTCGGACACACTCTCCTCCAGGCCGGCCTCACATCTTCAAAGAACCAGCCTGGAGCTTCCAGCGGTCAGCCGCACCTTGAATCCGCTCTCCAGCACCTATCTCGGACTCATTCTCCTCCAGGCCGGCCTCACATCTTCAAAGAACCAGCCTGGAGCTTCCAGCGGTCAGCCGCACCTTGAATCCGCTCTCCAGCACCTATCTCGGACTCATTCTCCTCCAGGCCGGCCTCACATCTTCAAAGAACCAGCCTGGAGCTCCCAGCGGACAGCCGAGCCTTGAATCCGCTCTCCAGCACCTTCCTCGGACTCATGCTCTGCCAAAGTCGGCCTCCCATCTTCCAGGAACCAGCCTGGAGCTTCCAGCGGTCAGCCGCGCCTTGAATCCGCTCTCCAGCACCTTCCTCGGACTCATGCTCTGCCAAAGTCGGCCTCCCATCTTCCAGGAACCAGCCTGGAGCTTCCAGCGGTCAGCCGCGCCTTGAATCCGCTCTCCAGCACCTATCTCGGACACACTCTCCTCCAGGCCGGCCTCACATCTTCAAAGAACCAGCCTGGAGCTTCCAGCGGTCAGCCGCACCTTGAATCCGCTCTCCAGCACCTTCCTCGGACTCATTCTCCTCCAGGCCGGCCTCACATCTTCAAAGAACCAGCCTGGAGCTCCCAGCGGACAGCCGAGCCTTGAATCCGCTCTCCAGCACCTTCCTCGGACTCATGCTCTGCCAAAGTCGGCCTCCCATCTTCCAGGAACCAGCCTGGAGCTTCCAGCGGTCAGCCGCGCCTTGAATCCGCTCTCCAGCACCTTCCTCGGACTCATGCTCTGCCAAAGTCGGCCTCCCATCTTCCAGGAACCAGCCTGGAGCTTCCAGCGGTCAGCCGCGCCTTGAATCCGCTCTCCAGCACCTATCTCGGACACACTCTCCTCCAGGCCGGCCTCACATCTTCAAAGAACCAGCCTGGAGCTCCTAGCGGACAGCCGAGCCTTGAATCCGCTCTCCAGCACCTTCCTCGGACTCATGCTCTGCCAAAGTCGGCCTCCCATCTTCCAGGAACCAGCCTGGAGCTTCCAGCGGTCAGCCGCGCCTTGAATCCGCTCTCCAGCACCTTCCTCGGACTCATGCTCTGCCAAAGTCGGCCTCCCATCTTCCAGGAACCAGCCTGGAGCTTCCAGCGGTCAGCCGCGCCTTGAATCCGCTCTCCAGCACCTATCTCGGACACACTCTCCTCCAGGCCGGCCTCACATCTTCAAAGAACCAGCCTGGAGCTCCTAGCGGACAGCCGAGCCTTGAATCCGCTCTCCAGCACCTTCCTCGGACTCATGCTCTGCCAAAGTCGGCCTCCCATCTTCCAGGAACCAGCCTGGAGCTTCCAGCGGTCAGCCGCGCCTTGAATCCGCTCTCCAGCACCTTCCTCGGACTCATGCTCTGCCAACGTCGGCCTCCCGTCTTCCAGGAACCAGCCTGGAGCTTCTAGCGGTCAGCCGCACCTTGAATCCGCTCTCCAGCACCTTCCTCGGACTCATGCTCCTCCAGGCCGGCCTCACATCTTCCAGGAACCAGCCTGGAGCCTTCCAGCGGTCAGCCGCACCTTGAATCCGCTCTCCAGCACCTTCCTCGGACACATTCTCCTCCAGGCCGGCCTCACATCTTCAAAGAACCAGCCTGGAGCCTTTAGCGGTCAGCCGCGCCTTGAATCCGCTCTCCAGCACCTTCCTCGGACTCATGCTCTGCCAAAGTCGGCCTCACATCTTCCAGGAACCAGCCTGGAGCTTCCAGCGGTCAGCCGCACCTTGAATCCGCTCTCAAGCACCTTCCTCGGACACATTCTCCTCCAGGCCGGCCTCCCGTCTTCCAGGAACCAGCCTGGAGCCTTTAGCGGTCAGCCGCGCCTTGAATCCGCTCTCAAGCACCTTCCTCGGACTCATGCTCTGCCGAAGTCGGCCTCACATCTTCCAGGAACCAGCCTGGAGCTTCTAGCGGTCAGCCGCACCTTGAATCCGCTCTCAAGCACCTTCCTCGGACTCATGCTCTGCCAAAGTCGGCCTCACATCTTCCAGGAACCGGCCTGGAGCTTCCAGCGGTCAGCCGCGCCTTGAATCCGCTCTCCAGCACCTTCCTCGGACTCATGCTCTGCCAAAGTCGGCCTCCCATCTTCCAGGAACCGGCCTGGAGCTTCTAGCGGTCAGCCGCGCCTTGAATCCGCTCTCCTGCACCCATCCTCGGACACACGTTCTTGCCTTTGGACCCCTCCTCCAGGAGCCAGGCTGGAGCTTTTGCCCCCTTCCTCCATCATTTCAGGCCGTGGAAAGTGTCATCTTTCGGATTATCAATTCACCGTCCCAGTCTGGTACTCAGATATTTTTCCGAAAACTGGGTTTCTGAAATCGTGCAGATGGTGTTTTCGTCGTCTGCTAATAACCTCGTCGTGTGGGAGAATAGGGGCGGGCCTTGGGCTGACTCGGCCCATCGTCCCCTTTTCCCGTTGTCTGACAGAAATTTTTTCAAACTTTATCACCCCTGGTACTATAAACTTTTTCACCTCTGGTACTATGTGGCACTTAGAAAATTTTCTCAACCGGGATTCTCACCCCTGGTACTTTTTGGCACTTAGAAAATATTTCTCAACCGGGCTTCATGCCCCTGGTACTTTTTGACACTTTGACGTTTTTCTGAACCGGGCTTCATGCCCCTGGTACTTTTTGACACTTTGACGTTTTTCTGAACCGGGCTTCATGCCCCTGGTACTTTTTGACACTTTGACGTTTTTCTGAACCGGGCTTCATGCCCCTGGTACTTTTTGACACTTTGACGTTTTTCTGAACCGGGCTTCATGCCCCTGGTACTTTTTGACACTTTGACGTTTTTCTGAACCGGGCTTCATGCCCCTGGTACTTTTTGACACTTTGGCGTTTTTCTGAACCGGGATAAAGGTCATTTAAAGAGGTGTGTGCATGGTTCCTACTTATAATGGATATATGAAGGACTAAGGAGTCTGAACTTGTTCTGGCCCAAGGAAATCACTTTTTAACAAAAATCCGTATTTGGTCTTAACTCGGGAAAAGAAGGCGATTCCTGTGTTTTGATCTCAAAAGAGGCCATTTATCCGGGTTTGTGCAGGTTTATGCATGGAACTTACTTAGAATGGATATATCTCTATGTATATATGAAGGACTAAGGAGTCTGAACTTGTTCTGGCCCAAGGAAATCATTTTTTAACAAAAATCCGTATTTCGTCTTAACTCGGGAAAAGAAGGCGATTCCTGTGTTTTGATCCCAAAAGAGGCCATTTATCCGGGTTTGTGCAGGTTTATGCATGGAACTTACTTAGAATGGATATATCTCTATGTATATATGAAGGACTAAGGAGTCTGAACTTGTTCTGGCCCAAGGAAATCATTTTTTAACAAAAATCCGTATTTCGTCTTAACTCGGGAAAAGAAGGCGATTCCTGTGTTTTGATCCCAAAAGAGGCCATTTATCCGGGTTTGTGCAGGTTTATGCAAGCAACCTACTTAGAATGGATATATATGTATGTATATATGAAGGACTAAGGAGTCTGAACTTGTTCTGGCCCAAGGAAATCACTTTTTAACAAAAATCCGTATTTCGTCTTAACTCGGGAAAAGAAGGCGATTCCTGTGTTTTGATCCCAAAAGAGGCCATTTATCCGGGTTTGTGCAGGTTTATGCATGGAACTTACTTAGAATGGATATATCTCTATGTATATATGAAGGACTAAGGAGTCTGAACTTGTTCTGGCCCAAGGAAATCATTTTTTAACAAAAATCCGTATTTCGTCTTAACTCGGGAAAAGAAGGCGATTCCTGTGTTTTGATCCCAAAAGAGGCCATTTATCCGGGTTTGTGCAGGTTTATGCAAGCAACCTACTTAGAATGGATATATATGTATGTATATATGAAGGACTAAGGAGTCTGAACTTGTTCTGGCCCAAGGAAATCACTTTTTAACAAAAATCCGTATTTCGTCTTAACTCGGGAAAAGAAGGCGATTCCTGTGTTTTGATCCCAAAAGAGGCCATTTATCCGGGTTTGTGCAGGTTTATGCATGGAACTTACTTAGAATGGATATATCTCTATGTATATATGAAGGACTAAGGAGTCTGAACTTGTTCTGGCCCAAGGAAATCATTTTTTAACAAAAATCCGTATTTCGTCTTAACTCGGGAAAAGAAGGCGATTCCTGTGTTTTGATCCCAAAAGAGGCCATTTATCCGGGTTTGTGCAGGTTTATGCAAGCAACTTACTTAGAATGGATATATATGTATGTATATATGAAGGACTAAGGAGTCTGAACTTGTTCTGGCCCAAGGAAATCACTTTTTAACAAAAATCCGTATTTCGTCTTAACTCGGGAAAAGAAGGCGATTCCTGTGTTTTGATCCCAAAAGAGGCCATTTATCCGGGTTTGTGCAGGTTTATGCATGGAACTTACTTAGAATGGATATATCTCTATGTATATATGAAGGACTAAGGAGTCTGAACTTGTTCTGGCCCAAGGAAATCATTTTTTAACAAAAATCCGTATTTCGTCTTAACTCGGGAAAAGAAGGCGATTCCTGTGTTTTGATCCCAAAAGAGGCCATTTATCCGGGTTTGTGCAGGTTTATGCAAGCAACCTACTTAGAATGGATATATATGTATGTATATATGAAGGACTAAGGAGTCTGAACTTGTTCTGGCCCAAGGAAATCACTTTTTAACAAAAATCCGTATTTCGTCTTAACTCGGGAAAAGAAGGCGATTCCTGTGTTTCTTTCAGAAAAGGTTCCTTTTTCTGAACTGGGATTCATGCCCAACATCCAGGCTCTCGTGCCCTGCCCACAGACACAAATCCAGGCCGAGTTTCAGCACCTCTGCATGGACAGCATTCATGGCTGGCTTTCCTCTCCCAACAGCCAGTCTCTCATGCCCTGCCCACAGACACACATCCAGGCCGAGTTTCAGCACTCTCCTCGGTCCAGTATTCATGGCTGCCGTCCTCTCCCAACAGCCAGTCTCTCATGCCCGGCCCAGAGACACACATCCAGGCCGAGTTTCAGCACTCTCTTCGGTCAGGCAATCATCCCTGCTCCCCTCTCATAACGTCCAGGCACTCATGCCCTGCGCACAGACAAACAGAACCCAGGCGAGTTTCAGCACCTCTGCTCGGACAGCATTCACGGCTTTTGTCCTCTCACAGCATCCAGTCTCTCATGCCCTGCGCAATGACACACATCCAGGCCTAGTTTCAGCACCTCTCCTCGGTCAGGAATTCATCCCTGCTCCCCTCTCAGAACATCCAGGCACTCATGCCCTGTGCAATGACACATCCAGGCCGAGTTTCAGCACCTCTCCTCGGTACAGGAATTCATCCCTGCTCCCCTCTCATAACGTCCAGTCACAGACACAGATCCAGGCCGAGTTTCAGCACCTCTCCTCGGTCCAGCATTCATCCCTGCTCCCCTCTCAGAACATCCAGGCACTCATGCCCTGTGCAATGACACATCCAGGCCGAGTTTCAGCACCTCTCCTCGGTCAGGAATTCATCCCTGCTCCCCTCTCATAACGTCCAGTCACAGACACAGATCCAGGCCGAGTTTCAGCACCTCTCCTCGGTCCAGCATGCATCCCTGCTCCACTCTCATAGCATCCAGGCACTCATGCCCTGCGCACAGACACACATCCTGGCCGAGTTTCAGCACCTCTCCTCGGTCCAGCATTCATCCCTGCTCCACTCTCATAGCATCCAGGCACTCATGCCCTGCGCACAGACACACATCCAGGCCGAGTTTCAGCACCTCTGCTCGGTCCAGCATTCATCCCTGCTCCACTCTCATAGCATCCAGGCACTCATGCCCTGCGCACAGACACACATCCTGGCCGAGTTTCAGCACCTCTCCTCGGTCCAGCATTCATCCCTGCTCCACTCTCATAGCATCCAGGCACTCATGCCCTGCGCACAGACACACATCCAGGCCGAGTTTCAGCACCTCTGCTCGGTCCAGCATTCATCCCTGCTCCACTCTCATAGCATCCAGGCACTCATGCCCTGCGCAATGACACATCCAGGCCGAGTTTCAGCACCTCTCCTCGGTCAGGCATTCATCCCTGCTCCCCTCTCACAGCATCCAGGCACTCATGCCCTGCGCACAGTCACACACCCAGGCCGAGTTTCAGCACCTCTCCTCGGTCCAGCATTCATCCCTGCTCCCCTCTCACAGCATCCAGGCACTCATGCCCTGCGCACAGACACACATCCAGGCCGAGTTTCAGCACCTCTCCTCGGTCCAGCATTCATCCCTGCTCCCCTCTCAGAACATCCAGGCACTCATGCCCTGCGCACAGACACACATCCAGGCCGAGTTTCAGCACCTCTCCTCGGTCAGGCATTCATCCCTGCTCCCCTCTCAGAACATCCAGGCACTCATGCCCTGCGCAACGACATCACTCCGCAAAGGAAAGCTTTTGCGGTGTTTCTTTCTCAAAAAAGGCAATTTAAAGAGGTTTAAGCATGGAACCTACTCAGAATGAACATATACATAACGGACTAAGGAGTCTGAACTTGGTTTGGCCCAAGGAAATCATTTTTTAACAAAAATCCGTATTTCGTCTTAACTCGGGAAAAGAAGGCGATTCCTGGGTTTCTCTCTCAAAAAAGGCCATTTAAAGAGGTTTGTGCATGGA
>NW_027457384.1:80000-88198 GCF_027942865.1 Odontesthes bonariensis | reverse complement strand
TAGCCCCAGCCCTTACCCTAACCCAACCTAAACCCTGCCTCCAGCCCTAACCCCAGCCCCAACCCTAACCCTAACCCCAACCCCAACCCCAACCCTAACCCTAACCCTAACCCTAGCCCTAGCCCCAGCCCCAACCCTAACCCTAACCCCAGCTCCAACCCTAACCCTAACCCCAGCCCCAGCCCCAACCCTGATCCTGCCGGAGGGGCTGGAGCCCGGTTCTCCTTAACCCTAACCCCAGCCCCAACCCTAACCCTAACCCCAGCCCCAACCCTAACCCTAACCCCAGCTCCAGCCCTAACCCCAGCCCCAGCCCCAAACCGGCCCTAGGGCCTGGAGCCCGGTTCTCCTCAACCCTAACCCCAGCTCTAACCCTAACCCGGCTGGAGGGCATGGAGCCCGGTTCTCCTTAACCCTAACCCCAGCCCCAACCCTAACCCTAACCCCAGCTCTAGCCCTAACCCCAGCCCCAGCCCCAAACCGGCCCTAGGGCCTGGAGCCCGGTTCTCCTTAACCCTAACCCCAGCTCTAACCCTAACCCGGCTGGAGGGCATGGAGCCCGGTTCTCCTTAACCCTAACCCCAGCCCCAGCCCCAAACCTAACCCTAACCCGGCCGGAGGGGCTGGAGCCCGGTTCTCCTTAACCCTAACCCGGGGTCGGCTTGTTTGAGAAAGAAACCCAGGAATCGCCTTCTTTTCCCGAGTTAAGACGAAATACGGATTTTTGTAAAAAAAAGATTTCCTTGGGCCAAACCAAGTTCAGACTCTTTAGTCCTTCATATATAGCCATTCCGAGTAGGTTCCATGCACAAAACCTCTTTAAATGGCCTTTTTTTGACAAAGAAACCCAGGAATCGCCTTCTTTTCCCGAGTTAAGACCAAATACGGATTTTTGTTAAAAAATGATTTCCTTGGGCCAAACCAAGTTCAGACTCCTTAGTCCGTTATGTGTATGTTCATTCTGAGTAGGTTCCATGCACAAACCTCTTTAAATGGCCTTTTTTGAGAGAGAAACCCAGGAATCGCCTTCTTTTCCCGAGTTAAGACGAAATACGGATTTTTGTTAAAAAATGATTTCCTTGGGCCAAACCAAGTTCAGACTCCTTAGTCCGTTATGTATATGTTCATTCTGAGTAGGTTCCATGCTTAAACCTCTTTAAATTGCCTTTTTTGAGAAAGAAACACCGCAAAAGCTTTCCTTTGCGGAGTGATGTCGTTGCGCAGGGCATGAGTGCCTGGATGTTCTGAGAGGGGAGCAGGGATGAATGCCTGACCGAGGAGAGGTGCTGAAACTCGGCCTGGATGTGTGTCTGTGCGCAGGGCATGAGTGCCTGGATGCTGTGAGAGGGGAGCAGGGATGAATGCTGGACCGAGGAGAGGTGCTGAAACTCGGCCTGGATGTGTGTCTGTGCGCAGGGCATGAGTGCCTGGATGCTGTGAGAGGGGAGCAGGGATGAATGCTGGACCGAGGAGAGGTGCTGAAACTCGGCCTGGGTGTGTGACTGTGCGCAGGGCATGAGTGCCTGGATGCTGTGAGAGGGGAGCAGGGATGAATGCCTGACCGAGGAGAGGTGCTGAAACTCGGCCTGGATGTGTCATTGCGCAGGGCATGAGTGCCTGGATGCTATGAGAGTGGAGCAGGGATGAATGCTGGACCGAGCAGAGGTGCTGAAACTCGGCCTGGATGTGTGTCTGTGCGCAGGGCATGAGTGCCTGGATGCTATGAGAGTGGAGCAGGGATGAATGCTGGACCGAGGAGAGGTGCTGAAACTCGGCCAGGATGTGTGTCTGTGCGCAGGGCATGAGTGCCTGGATGCTGTGAGAGGGGAGCAGGGATGAATGCTGGACCGAGGAGAGGTGCTGAAACTCGGCCTGGGTGTGTGACTGTGCGCAGGGCATGAGTGCCTGGATGCTGTGAGAGGGGAGCAGGGATGAATGCCTGACCGAGGAGAGGTGCTGAAACTCGGCCTGGATGTGTCATTGCGCAGGGCATGAGTGCCTGGATGCTATGAGAGTGGAGCAGGGATGAATGCTGGACCGAGCAGAGGTGCTGAAACTCGGCCTGGATGTGTGTCTGTGCGCAGGGCATGAGTGCCTGGATGCTATGAGAGTGGAGCAGGGATGAATGCTGGACCGAGGAGAGGTGCTGAAACTCGGCCAGGATGTGTGTCTGTGCGCAGGGCATGAGTGCCTGGATGCTATGAGAGTGGAGCAGGGATGAATGCTGGACCGAGCAGAGGTGCTGAAACTCGGCCTGGATGTGTGTCTGTGCGCAGGGCATGAGTGCCTGGATGCTATGAGAGTGGAGCAGGGATGAATGCTGGACCGAGGAGAGGTGCTGAAACTCGGCCAGGATGTGTGTCTGTGCGCAGGGCATGAGTGCCTGGATGCTATGAGAGTGGAGCAGGGATGAATGCTGGACCGAGGAGAGGTGCTGAAACTCGGCCTGGATCTGTGTCTGTGACTGGACGTTATGAGAGGGGAGCAGGGATGAATTCCTGACCGAGGAGAGGTGCTGAAACTCGGCCTGGATGTGTCATTGCACAGGGCATGAGTGCCTGGATGTTCTGAGAGGGGAGCAGGGATGAATGCTGGACCGAGGAGAGGTGCTGAAACTCGGCCTGGATCTGTGTCTGTGACTGGACGTTATGAGAGGGGAGCAGGGATGAATTCCTGACCGAGGAGAGGTGCTGAAACTCGGCCTGGATGTGTCATTGCACAGGGCATGAGTGCCTGGACGTTATGAGAGGGGAGCAGGGATGATTGCCTGACCGAAGAGAGGTGCTGAAACTCGGCCTGGATGTGTGTCTCTGGGCCGGGCATGAGAGACTGGCTGTTGGGAGAGGACGGCAGCCATGAATACTGGACCGAGGAGAGGTGCTGAAACTCGGCCTGGATGTGTGTCTGTGGGCAGGGCACGAGAGCCTGGATGTTGGGCATGAATCCCAGTTCAAAAAAAGGACCTTTTCTGAAAGAAACACAGGAATCGCCTTCTTTTCCCGAGTTAAGACGAAATACGGATTTTTGTTAAAAAGTGATTTCCTTGGGCCAGAACAAGTTCAGACTCCTTGGTCCTTCATATATACATACATATATATCCATTCTAAGTAAGTTCCATGCATAAACCTGCACAAACCCGGATAAATGGCCTCTTTTGGGATCAAAACACAGGAATCGCCTTCTTTTCCCGAGTTAAGACGAAATACGGATTTTTGTTAAAAAGTGATTTCCTTGGGCCAGAACAAGTTCAGACTCCTTAGTCCTTCATATATACATACATATATATCCATTCTAAGGAAGTTCCATGCATAAACCTGCACAAACCCGGATAAATGGCCTCTTTTGGGATCAAAACACAGGAATCGCCTTCTTTTCCCGAGTTAAGACGAAATACGGATTTTTGTTAAAAAGTGATTTCCTTGGGCCAGAACAAGTTCAGACTCCTTAGTCCTTCATATATACATAGAGATATATCCATTCTAAGTAAGTTCCATGCATAAACCTGCACAAACCCGGATAAATGGCCTCTTTTGAGATCAAAACACAGGAATCGCCTTCTTTTCCCGAGTTAAGACGAAATACGGATTTTTGTTAAAAAGTGATTTCCTTGGGCCAGAACAAGTTCAGACTCCTTAGTCCTTCATATATACATAGAGATATATCCATTCTAAGTAAGTTCCATGCATAAACCTGCACAAACCCGGATAAATGGCCTCTTTTGAGATCAAAACACAGGAATCGCCTTCTTTTCCCGAGTTAAGACCAAATACGGATTTTTGTTAAAAAGTGATTTCCTTGGGCCAGAACAAGTTCAGACTCCTTAGTAGGAACCATGCACACACCTCTTTAAATGACCTTTATCCCGGTTCAGAAAAACGCCAAAGTGTCAAAAAGTACCAGGGGCATGAAGCCCGGTTCAGAAAAACGTCAAAGTGTCAAAAAGTACCAGGGGCATGAAGCCCGGTTCAGAAAAACGTCAAAGTGTCAAAAAGTACCAGGGGCATGAAGCCCGGTTCAGAAAAACGTCAAAGTGTCAAAAAGTACCAGGGGCATGAAGCCCGGTTCAGAAAAACGTCAAAGTGTCAAAAAGTACCAGGGGCATGAAGCCCGGTTCAGAAAAACGTCAAAGTGTCAAAAAGTACCAGGGGCATGAAGCCCGGTTGAGAAATATTTTCTGAGTGCCAAAAAGTACCAGGGGTGAGAATCCCGGTTCAGAAAATTTTCTAAGTGCCACATAGTACCAGAGGTGAAAAAGTTTATAGTACCAGGGGTGATAAAGTTGGAAAAAATTTCTGTCAGAGAACGGGAAAAGGGGACGATGGGCCGAGTCAGCCCAAGGCCCGCCCCTATTCTCCCACACGACGAGGTTATTAGCAGACGACGAAAACACCATCTGCACGATTTCAGAAACCCAGTTTTCGGAAAAATATCTGAGTACCAGACTGGGACGGTGAATTGATAATCCGAAAGATGACACTTTCCACGGCCTGAAATGATGGAGGAAGGGGGCAAAAGCTCCAGCCTGGCTCCTGGAGGAGGGGTCCAAAGGCAAGAACGTGTGTCCGAGGATGGGTGCAGGAGAGCGGATTCAAGGCGCGGCTGACCGCTGGAAGCTCCAGGCCGGTTCCTGGAAGATGGGAGGCCGACTTTGGCAGAGCATGAGTCCGAGGAAGGTGCTGGAGAGCGGATTCAAGGCGCGGCTGACCGCTGGAAGCTCCAGGCTGGTTCTTTGAAGATGTGAGGCCGGCCTGGAGGAGAATGAGTCCGAGGAAGGTGCTGGAGAGCGGATTCAAGGTGCGGCTGACCGCTGGAAGCTCCAGGCTGGTTCTTTGAAGATGTGAGGCCGGCCTGGAGGAGCATGAGTCCGAGGAAGGTGCTTGAGAGCGGATTCAAGGTGCGGCTGACCGCTGGAAGCTCCAGGCTGGTTCTTTGAAGATGTGAGGCCGGCCTGGAGGAGAATGAGTCCGAGATAGGTGCTGGAGAGCGGATTCAAGGTGCGGCTGACCGCTGGAAGCTCCAGGCTGGTTCCTGGAAGATGTGAGGCCGACTTTGGCAGAGCATGAGTCCGAGGAAGGTGCTTGAGAGCGGATTCAAGGTGCGGCTGACCGCTAGAAGCTCCAGGCTGGTTCCTGGAAGATGTGAGGCCGACTTTGGCAGAGCATGAGTCCGAGGAAGGTGCTGGAGAGCGGATTCAAGGTGCGGCTGACCGCTGGAAGCTCCAGGCTGGTTCTTTGAAGATGTGAGGCCGGCCTGGAGGAGAATGAGTCCGAGATAGGTGCTGGAGAGCGGATTCAAGGTGCGGCTGACCGCTGGAAGCTCCAGGCTGGTTCCTGGAAGATGGGAGGCCGACTTTGGCAGAGCATGAGTCCGAGGAAGGTGCTTGAGAGCGGATTCAAGGCGCGGCTGACCGCTAAAGGCTCCAGGCTGGTTCCTGGAAGATGGGAGGCCGGCCTGGAGGAGAATGTGTCCGAGGAAGGTGCTGGAGAGCGGATTCAAGGTGCGGCTGACCGCTGGAAGCTCCAGGCTGGTTCCTGGAAGATGGGAGGCCGACTTTGGCAGAGCATGAGTCCGAGGAAGGTGCTGGAGAGCGGATTCAAGGCGCGGCTGACCGCTAAAGGCTCCAGGCTGGTTCTTTGAAGATGTGAGGCCGGCCTGGAGGAGAGTGTGTCCGAGATAGGTGCTGGAGAGCGGATTCAAGGCGCGGCTGACCGCTGGAAGCTCCAGGCTGGTTCCTGGAAGATGGGAGGCCGACTTTGGCAGAGCATGAGTCCGAGGAAGGTGCTGGAGAGCGGATTCAAGGTGCGGCTGACCGCTGGAAGCTCCAGGCTGGTTCTTTGAAGATGTGAGGCCGGCCTGGAGGAGAATGAGTCCGAGGAAGGTGCTGGAGAGCGGATTCAAGGTGCGGCTGACCGCTGGTAGCTCCAGGCTGGTTCTTTGAAGATGTGAGGCCGGCCTGGAGGAGCATGAGTCCGAGGAAGGTGCTTGAGAGCGGATTCAAGGTGCGGCTGACCGCTGGAAGCTCCAGGCTGGTTCTTTGAAGATGTGAGGCCGGCCTGGAGGAGAATGAGTCCGAGATAGGTGCTGGAGAGCGGATTCAAGGTGCGGCTGACCGCTGGAAGCTCCAGGCTGGTTCCTGGAAGATGTGAGGCCGACTTTGGCAGAGCATGAGTCCGAGGAAGGTGCTTGAGAGCGGATTCAAGGTGCGGCTGACCGCTAGAAGCTCCAGGCTGGTTCCTGGAAGATGTGAGGCCGACTTTGGCAGAGCATGAGTCCGAGGAAGGTGCTGGAGAGCGGATTCAAGGTGCGGCTGACCGCTGGAAGCTCCAGGCTGGTTCTTTGAAGATGTGAGGCCGGCCTGGAGGAGAATGAGTCCGAGATAGGTGCTGGAGAGCGGATTCAAGGTGCGGCTGACCGCTGGAAGCTCCAGGCTGGTTCCTGGAAGATGTGAGGCCGACTTTGGCAGAGCATGAGTCCGAGGAAGGTGCTTGAGAGCGGATTCAAGGTGCGGTTGACCGCTAGAAGCTCCAGGCTGGTTCCTGGAAGATGTGAGGCCGACTTTGGCAGAGCATGAGTCCGAGGAAGGTGCTGGAGAGCGGATTCAAGGTGCGGCTGACCGCTGGAAGCTCCAGGCTGGTTCTTTGAAGATGTGAGGCCGGCCTGGAGGAGAATGAGTCCGAGGAAGGTGCTGGAGAGCGGATTCAAGGTGCGGCTGACCGCTGGAAGCTCCAGGCTGGTTCTTTGAAGATGTGAGGCCGGCCTGGAGGAGCATGAGTCCGAGGAAGGTGCTTGAGAGCGGATTCAAGGTGCGGCTGACCGCTGGAAGCTCCAGGCTGGTTCTTTGAAGATGTGAGGCCGGCCTGGAGGAGAATGAGTCCGAGATAGGTGCTGGAGAGCGGATTCAAGGTGCGGCTGACCGCTGGAAGCTCCAGGCTGGTTCCTGGAAGATGGGAGGCCGACTTTGGCAGAGCTTGAGTCCGAGGAAGGTGCTGGAGAGCGGATTCAAGGTGCGGCTGACCGCTGGAAGCTCCAGGCTGGTTCTTTGAAGATGTGAGGCCGGCCTGGAGGAGAATGAGTCCGAGATAGGTGCTGGAGAGCGGATTCAAGGTGCGGCTGACCGCTGGAAGCTCCAGGCTGGTTCCTGGAAGATGTGAGGCCGACTTTGGCAGAGCATGAGTCCGAGGAAGGTGCTTGAGAGCGGATTCAAGGTGCGGCTGACCGCTAGAAGCTCCAGGCTGGTTCCTGGAAGATGGGAGGCCGACTTTGGCAGAGCATGAGTCCGAGGAAGGTGCTGGAGAGCGGATTCAAGGTGCGGCTGACCGCTAGAAGCTCCAGGCTGGTTCCTGGAAGATGGGAGGCCGACTTTGGCAGAGCTTGAGTCCGAGGAAGGTGCTGGAGAGCGGATTCAAGGTGCGGCTGACCGCTGGAAGCTCCAGGCTGGTTCTTTGAAGATGTGAGGCCGGCCTGGAGGAGAATGAGTCCGAGATAGGTGCTGGAGAGCGGATTCAAGGTGCGGCTGACCGCTGGAAGCTCCAGGCTGGTTCCTGGAAGATGTGAGGCCGACTTTGGCAGAGCATGAGTCCGAGGAAGGTGCTGGAGAGCGGATTCAAGGTGCGGCTGACCGCTAGAAGCTCCAGGCTGGTTCCTGGAAGATGGGAGGCCGACTTTGGCAGAGCATGAGTCCGAGGAAGGTGCTGGAGAGCGGATTCAAGGTGCGGCTGACCGCTAGAAGCTCCAGGCTGGTTCCTGGAAGATGGGAGGCCGACTTTGGCAGAGCTTGAGTCCGAGGAAGGT
The DNA here is from genome assembly GCF_027942865.1 of Odontesthes bonariensis. NCBI lineage: Eukaryota > Metazoa > Chordata > Actinopteri > Atheriniformes > Atherinopsidae > Odontesthes > Odontesthes bonariensis. Next base: position 80,407 of record NW_027457384.1, on the reverse strand, counting down.
GCTGGAGAGCGGATTCAAGGCTCGGCTGTCCGCTAGGAGCTCCAGGCTGGTTCTTTGAAGATGTGAGGCCGGCCTGGAGGAGAGTGTGTCCGAGATAGGTGCTGGAGAGCGGATTCAAGGCGCGGCTGACCGCTGGAAGCTCCAGGCTGGTTCCTGGAAGATGGGAGGCCGACTTTGGCAGAGCATGAGTCCGAGGAAGGTGCTGGAGAGCGGATTCAAGGCGCGGATGACCGCTGGAAGCTCCAGGCTGGTTCCTGGAAGATGGGAGGCCGACTTTGGCAGAGCATGAGTCCGAGAAAGGTGCTTGAGAGCGGATTCAAGGTGCGGCTGACCGCTAGAAGCTCCAGGCTGGTTCCTGGAAGATGGGAGGCCGACTTTGGCAGAGCATGAGTCCGAGGAAGGTGCTG
>NW_027457384.1:60000-67500 GCF_027942865.1 Odontesthes bonariensis | reverse complement strand
AGTTCAGACTCCTTAGTCCGTTATGTGTATGTTCATTCTGAGTAGGTTCCATGCACAAACCTCTTTAAATGGCCTTTTTTGAGAGAGAAACCCAGGAATCGCCTTCTTTTCCCGAGTTAAGACGAAATACGGATTTTTGTTAAAAAATGATTTCCTTGGGCCAAACCAAGTTCAGACTCCTTAGTCCGTTATGTATATGTTCATTCTGAGTAGGTTCCATGCTTAAACCTCTTTAAATTGCCTTTTTTGAGAAAGAAACACCGCAAAAGCTTTCCTTTGCGGAGTGATGTCGTTGCGCAGGGCATGAGTGCCTGGATGTTCTGAGAGGGGAGCAGGGATGAATGCCTGACCGAGGAGAGGTGCTGAAACTCGGCCTGGATGTGTGTCTGTGCGCAGGGCATGAGTGCCTGGATGCTGTGAGAGGGGAGCAGGGATGAATGCTGGACCGAGGAGAGGTGCTGAAACTCGGCCTGGATGTGTGTCTGTGCGCAGGGCATGAGTGCCTGGATGCTGTGAGAGGGGAGCAGGGATGAATGCTGGACCGAGGAGAGGTGCTGAAACTCGGCCTGGGTGTGTGACTGTGCGCAGGGCATGAGTGCCTGGATGCTGTGAGAGGGGAGCAGGGATGAATGCCTGACCGAGGAGAGGTGCTGAAACTCGGCCTGGATGTGTCATTGCGCAGGGCATGAGTGCCTGGATGCTATGAGAGTGGAGCAGGGATGAATGCTGGACCGAGCAGAGGTGCTGAAACTCGGCCTGGATGTGTGTCTGTGCGCAGGGCATGAGTGCCTGGATGCTATGAGAGTGGAGCAGGGATGAATGCTGGACCGAGGAGAGGTGCTGAAACTCGGCCAGGATGTGTGTCTGTGCGCAGGGCATGAGTGCCTGGATGCTGTGAGAGGGGAGCAGGGATGAATGCTGGACCGAGGAGAGGTGCTGAAACTCGGCCTGGGTGTGTGACTGTGCGCAGGGCATGAGTGCCTGGATGCTGTGAGAGGGGAGCAGGGATGAATGCCTGACCGAGGAGAGGTGCTGAAACTCGGCCTGGATGTGTCATTGCGCAGGGCATGAGTGCCTGGATGCTATGAGAGTGGAGCAGGGATGAATGCTGGACCGAGCAGAGGTGCTGAAACTCGGCCTGGATGTGTGTCTGTGCGCAGGGCATGAGTGCCTGGATGCTATGAGAGTGGAGCAGGGATGAATGCTGGACCGAGGAGAGGTGCTGAAACTCGGCCAGGATGTGTGTCTGTGCGCAGGGCATGAGTGCCTGGATGCTATGAGAGTGGAGCAGGGATGAATGCTGGACCGAGCAGAGGTGCTGAAACTCGGCCTGGATGTGTGTCTGTGCGCAGGGCATGAGTGCCTGGATGCTATGAGAGTGGAGCAGGGATGAATGCTGGACCGAGGAGAGGTGCTGAAACTCGGCCAGGATGTGTGTCTGTGCGCAGGGCATGAGTGCCTGGATGCTATGAGAGTGGAGCAGGGATGAATGCTGGACCGAGGAGAGGTGCTGAAACTCGGCCTGGATCTGTGTCTGTGACTGGACGTTATGAGAGGGGAGCAGGGATGAATTCCTGACCGAGGAGAGGTGCTGAAACTCGGCCTGGATGTGTCATTGCACAGGGCATGAGTGCCTGGATGTTCTGAGAGGGGAGCAGGGATGAATGCTGGACCGAGGAGAGGTGCTGAAACTCGGCCTGGATCTGTGTCTGTGACTGGACGTTATGAGAGGGGAGCAGGGATGAATTCCTGACCGAGGAGAGGTGCTGAAACTCGGCCTGGATGTGTCATTGCACAGGGCATGAGTGCCTGGACGTTATGAGAGGGGAGCAGGGATGATTGCCTGACCGAAGAGAGGTGCTGAAACTCGGCCTGGATGTGTGTCTCTGGGCCGGGCATGAGAGACTGGCTGTTGGGAGAGGACGGCAGCCATGAATACTGGACCGAGGAGAGGTGCTGAAACTCGGCCTGGATGTGTGTCTGTGGGCAGGGCACGAGAGCCTGGATGTTGGGCATGAATCCCAGTTCAAAAAAAGGACCTTTTCTGAAAGAAACACAGGAATCGCCTTCTTTTCCCGAGTTAAGACGAAATACGGATTTTTGTTAAAAAGTGATTTCCTTGGGCCAGAACAAGTTCAGACTCCTTGGTCCTTCATATATACATACATATATATCCATTCTAAGTAAGTTCCATGCATAAACCTGCACAAACCCGGATAAATGGCCTCTTTTGGGATCAAAACACAGGAATCGCCTTCTTTTCCCGAGTTAAGACGAAATACGGATTTTTGTTAAAAAGTGATTTCCTTGGGCCAGAACAAGTTCAGACTCCTTAGTCCTTCATATATACATACATATATATCCATTCTAAGGAAGTTCCATGCATAAACCTGCACAAACCCGGATAAATGGCCTCTTTTGGGATCAAAACACAGGAATCGCCTTCTTTTCCCGAGTTAAGACGAAATACGGATTTTTGTTAAAAAGTGATTTCCTTGGGCCAGAACAAGTTCAGACTCCTTAGTCCTTCATATATACATAGAGATATATCCATTCTAAGTAAGTTCCATGCATAAACCTGCACAAACCCGGATAAATGGCCTCTTTTGAGATCAAAACACAGGAATCGCCTTCTTTTCCCGAGTTAAGACGAAATACGGATTTTTGTTAAAAAGTGATTTCCTTGGGCCAGAACAAGTTCAGACTCCTTAGTCCTTCATATATACATAGAGATATATCCATTCTAAGTAAGTTCCATGCATAAACCTGCACAAACCCGGATAAATGGCCTCTTTTGAGATCAAAACACAGGAATCGCCTTCTTTTCCCGAGTTAAGACCAAATACGGATTTTTGTTAAAAAGTGATTTCCTTGGGCCAGAACAAGTTCAGACTCCTTAGTAGGAACCATGCACACACCTCTTTAAATGACCTTTATCCCGGTTCAGAAAAACGCCAAAGTGTCAAAAAGTACCAGGGGCATGAAGCCCGGTTCAGAAAAACGTCAAAGTGTCAAAAAGTACCAGGGGCATGAAGCCCGGTTCAGAAAAACGTCAAAGTGTCAAAAAGTACCAGGGGCATGAAGCCCGGTTCAGAAAAACGTCAAAGTGTCAAAAAGTACCAGGGGCATGAAGCCCGGTTCAGAAAAACGTCAAAGTGTCAAAAAGTACCAGGGGCATGAAGCCCGGTTCAGAAAAACGTCAAAGTGTCAAAAAGTACCAGGGGCATGAAGCCCGGTTGAGAAATATTTTCTGAGTGCCAAAAAGTACCAGGGGTGAGAATCCCGGTTCAGAAAATTTTCTAAGTGCCACATAGTACCAGAGGTGAAAAAGTTTATAGTACCAGGGGTGATAAAGTTGGAAAAAATTTCTGTCAGAGAACGGGAAAAGGGGACGATGGGCCGAGTCAGCCCAAGGCCCGCCCCTATTCTCCCACACGACGAGGTTATTAGCAGACGACGAAAACACCATCTGCACGATTTCAGAAACCCAGTTTTCGGAAAAATATCTGAGTACCAGACTGGGACGGTGAATTGATAATCCGAAAGATGACACTTTCCACGGCCTGAAATGATGGAGGAAGGGGGCAAAAGCTCCAGCCTGGCTCCTGGAGGAGGGGTCCAAAGGCAAGAACGTGTGTCCGAGGATGGGTGCAGGAGAGCGGATTCAAGGCGCGGCTGACCGCTGGAAGCTCCAGGCCGGTTCCTGGAAGATGGGAGGCCGACTTTGGCAGAGCATGAGTCCGAGGAAGGTGCTGGAGAGCGGATTCAAGGCGCGGCTGACCGCTGGAAGCTCCAGGCTGGTTCTTTGAAGATGTGAGGCCGGCCTGGAGGAGAATGAGTCCGAGGAAGGTGCTGGAGAGCGGATTCAAGGTGCGGCTGACCGCTGGAAGCTCCAGGCTGGTTCTTTGAAGATGTGAGGCCGGCCTGGAGGAGCATGAGTCCGAGGAAGGTGCTTGAGAGCGGATTCAAGGTGCGGCTGACCGCTGGAAGCTCCAGGCTGGTTCTTTGAAGATGTGAGGCCGGCCTGGAGGAGAATGAGTCCGAGATAGGTGCTGGAGAGCGGATTCAAGGTGCGGCTGACCGCTGGAAGCTCCAGGCTGGTTCCTGGAAGATGTGAGGCCGACTTTGGCAGAGCATGAGTCCGAGGAAGGTGCTTGAGAGCGGATTCAAGGTGCGGCTGACCGCTAGAAGCTCCAGGCTGGTTCCTGGAAGATGTGAGGCCGACTTTGGCAGAGCATGAGTCCGAGGAAGGTGCTGGAGAGCGGATTCAAGGTGCGGCTGACCGCTGGAAGCTCCAGGCTGGTTCTTTGAAGATGTGAGGCCGGCCTGGAGGAGAATGAGTCCGAGATAGGTGCTGGAGAGCGGATTCAAGGTGCGGCTGACCGCTGGAAGCTCCAGGCTGGTTCCTGGAAGATGGGAGGCCGACTTTGGCAGAGCATGAGTCCGAGGAAGGTGCTTGAGAGCGGATTCAAGGCGCGGCTGACCGCTAAAGGCTCCAGGCTGGTTCCTGGAAGATGGGAGGCCGGCCTGGAGGAGAATGTGTCCGAGGAAGGTGCTGGAGAGCGGATTCAAGGTGCGGCTGACCGCTGGAAGCTCCAGGCTGGTTCCTGGAAGATGGGAGGCCGACTTTGGCAGAGCATGAGTCCGAGGAAGGTGCTGGAGAGCGGATTCAAGGCGCGGCTGACCGCTAAAGGCTCCAGGCTGGTTCTTTGAAGATGTGAGGCCGGCCTGGAGGAGAGTGTGTCCGAGATAGGTGCTGGAGAGCGGATTCAAGGCGCGGCTGACCGCTGGAAGCTCCAGGCTGGTTCCTGGAAGATGGGAGGCCGACTTTGGCAGAGCATGAGTCCGAGGAAGGTGCTGGAGAGCGGATTCAAGGTGCGGCTGACCGCTGGAAGCTCCAGGCTGGTTCTTTGAAGATGTGAGGCCGGCCTGGAGGAGAATGAGTCCGAGGAAGGTGCTGGAGAGCGGATTCAAGGTGCGGCTGACCGCTGGTAGCTCCAGGCTGGTTCTTTGAAGATGTGAGGCCGGCCTGGAGGAGCATGAGTCCGAGGAAGGTGCTTGAGAGCGGATTCAAGGTGCGGCTGACCGCTGGAAGCTCCAGGCTGGTTCTTTGAAGATGTGAGGCCGGCCTGGAGGAGAATGAGTCCGAGATAGGTGCTGGAGAGCGGATTCAAGGTGCGGCTGACCGCTGGAAGCTCCAGGCTGGTTCCTGGAAGATGTGAGGCCGACTTTGGCAGAGCATGAGTCCGAGGAAGGTGCTTGAGAGCGGATTCAAGGTGCGGCTGACCGCTAGAAGCTCCAGGCTGGTTCCTGGAAGATGTGAGGCCGACTTTGGCAGAGCATGAGTCCGAGGAAGGTGCTGGAGAGCGGATTCAAGGTGCGGCTGACCGCTGGAAGCTCCAGGCTGGTTCTTTGAAGATGTGAGGCCGGCCTGGAGGAGAATGAGTCCGAGATAGGTGCTGGAGAGCGGATTCAAGGTGCGGCTGACCGCTGGAAGCTCCAGGCTGGTTCCTGGAAGATGTGAGGCCGACTTTGGCAGAGCATGAGTCCGAGGAAGGTGCTTGAGAGCGGATTCAAGGTGCGGTTGACCGCTAGAAGCTCCAGGCTGGTTCCTGGAAGATGTGAGGCCGACTTTGGCAGAGCATGAGTCCGAGGAAGGTGCTGGAGAGCGGATTCAAGGTGCGGCTGACCGCTGGAAGCTCCAGGCTGGTTCCTGGAAGATGGGAGGCCGGCCTGGAGGAGAATGAGTCCGAGGAAGGTGCTGGAGAGCGGATTCAAGGTGCGGCTGACCGCTGGAAGCTCCAGGCTGGTTCTTTGAAGATGTGAGGCCGGCCTGGAGGAGCATGAGTCCGAGGAAGGTGCTTGAGAGCGGATTCAAGGTGCGGCTGACCGCTGGAAGCTCCAGGCTGGTTCTTTGAAGATGTGAGGCCGGCCTGGAGGAGAATGAGTCCGAGATAGGTGCTGGAGAGCGGATTCAAGGTGCGGCTGACCGCTGGAAGCTCCAGGCTGGTTCCTGGAAGATGGGAGGCCGACTTTGGCAGAGCTTGAGTCCGAGGAAGGTGCTGGAGAGCGGATTCAAGGTGCGGCTGACCGCTGGAAGCTCCAGGCTGGTTCTTTGAAGATGTGAGGCCGGCCTGGAGGAGAATGAGTCCGAGATAGGTGCTGGAGAGCGGATTCAAGGTGCGGCTGACCGCTGGAAGCTCCAGGCTGGTTCCTGGAAGATGTGAGGCCGACTTTGGCAGAGCATGAGTCCGAGGAAGGTGCTTGAGAGCGGATTCAAGGTGCGGCTGACCGCTAGAAGCTCCAGGCTGGTTCCTGGAAGATGGGAGGCCGACTTTGGCAGAGCATGAGTCCGAGGAAGGTGCTGGAGAGCGGATTCAAGGTGCGGCTGACCGCTAGAAGCTCCAGGCTGGTTCCTGGAAGATGGGAGGCCGACTTTGGCAGAGCTTGAGTCCGAGGAAGGTGCTGGAGAGCGGATTCAAGGTGCGGCTGACCGCTGGAAGCTCCAGGCTGGTTCTTTGAAGATGTGAGGCCGGCCTGGAGGAGAATGAGTCCGAGATAGGTGCTGGAGAGCGGATTCAAGGTGCGGCTGACCGCTGGAAGCTCCAGGCTGGTTCCTGGAAGATGTGAGGCCGACTTTGGCAGAGCATGAGTCCGAGGAAGGTGCTGGAGAGCGGATTCAAGGTGCGGCTGACCGCTAGAAGCTCCAGGCTGGTTCCTGGAAGATGGGAGGCCGACTTTGGCAGAGCATGAGTCCGAGGAAGGTGCTGGAGAGCGGATTCAAGGTGCGGCTGACCGCTAGAAGCTCCAGGCTGGTTCCTGGAAGATGGGAGGCCGACTTTGGCAGAGCTTGAGTCCGAGGAAGGTGCTGGAGAGCGGATTCAAGGCTCGGCTGTCCGCTAGGAGCTCCAGGCTGGTTCTTTGAAGATGTGAGGCCGGCCTGGAGGAGAGTGTGTCCGAGATAGGTGCTGGAGAGCGGATTCAAGGCGCGGCTGACCGCTGGAAGCTCCAGGCTGGTTCCTGGAAGATGGGAGGCCGACTTTGGCAGAGCATGAGTCCGAGGAAGGTGCTGGAGAGCGGATTCAAGGCGCGGATGACCGCTGGAAGCTCCAGGCTGGTTCCTGGAAGATGGGAGGCCGACTTTGGCAGAGCATGAGTCCGAGAAAGGTGCTTGAGAGCGGATTCAAGGTGCGGCTGACCGCTAGAAGCTCCAGGCTGGTTCCTGGAAGATGGGAGGCCGACTTTGGCAGAGCATGAGTCCGAGGAAGGTGCTGGAGAGCGGATTGGATGCTCGAGTGACCGCTGGAAGCTCCAGAACGTACATTTAAAAAAACTAAATTTTCATAGTACCAGGGGAGTAAAAAAAAAATTTTCTGTAGTACCAGGGGCACGAATGAGCAAAAAACGACAGTCACTAAGACAGGAGAAGGGGACGAAGGGCAGAGTCAGCCCAAGTCCCCTTCTCCCGTACGACAAGGTTATTAGCAGACGACGAAAACA
>NW_027457384.1:42500-47500 GCF_027942865.1 Odontesthes bonariensis | reverse complement strand
ACCTCTTTAAATTGCCTTTTTTGAGAAAGAAACACCGCAAAAGCTTTCCTTTGCGGAGTGATGTCGTTGCGCAGGGCATGAGTGCCTGGATGTTCTGAGAGGGGAGCAGGGATGAATGCCTGACCGAGGAGAGGTGCTGAAACTCGGCCTGGATGTGTGTCTGTGCGCAGGGCATGAGTGCCTGGATGCTGTGAGAGGGGAGCAGGGATGAATGCTGGACCGAGGAGAGGTGCTGAAACTCGGCCTGGATGTGTGTCTGTGCGCAGGGCATGAGTGCCTGGATGCTGTGAGAGGGGAGCAGGGATGAATGCTGGACCGAGGAGAGGTGCTGAAACTCGGCCTGGGTGTGTGACTGTGCGCAGGGCATGAGTGCCTGGATGCTGTGAGAGGGGAGCAGGGATGAATGCCTGACCGAGGAGAGGTGCTGAAACTCGGCCTGGATGTGTCATTGCGCAGGGCATGAGTGCCTGGATGCTATGAGAGTGGAGCAGGGATGAATGCTGGACCGAGCAGAGGTGCTGAAACTCGGCCTGGATGTGTGTCTGTGCGCAGGGCATGAGTGCCTGGATGCTATGAGAGTGGAGCAGGGATGAATGCTGGACCGAGGAGAGGTGCTGAAACTCGGCCAGGATGTGTGTCTGTGCGCAGGGCATGAGTGCCTGGATGCTGTGAGAGGGGAGCAGGGATGAATGCTGGACCGAGGAGAGGTGCTGAAACTCGGCCTGGGTGTGTGACTGTGCGCAGGGCATGAGTGCCTGGATGCTGTGAGAGGGGAGCAGGGATGAATGCCTGACCGAGGAGAGGTGCTGAAACTCGGCCTGGATGTGTCATTGCGCAGGGCATGAGTGCCTGGATGCTATGAGAGTGGAGCAGGGATGAATGCTGGACCGAGCAGAGGTGCTGAAACTCGGCCTGGATGTGTGTCTGTGCGCAGGGCATGAGTGCCTGGATGCTATGAGAGTGGAGCAGGGATGAATGCTGGACCGAGGAGAGGTGCTGAAACTCGGCCAGGATGTGTGTCTGTGCGCAGGGCATGAGTGCCTGGATGCTATGAGAGTGGAGCAGGGATGAATGCTGGACCGAGCAGAGGTGCTGAAACTCGGCCTGGATGTGTGTCTGTGCGCAGGGCATGAGTGCCTGGATGCTATGAGAGTGGAGCAGGGATGAATGCTGGACCGAGGAGAGGTGCTGAAACTCGGCCAGGATGTGTGTCTGTGCGCAGGGCATGAGTGCCTGGATGCTATGAGAGTGGAGCAGGGATGAATGCTGGACCGAGGAGAGGTGCTGAAACTCTTTTGAGATCAAAACACAGGAATCGCCTTCTTTTCCCGAGTTAAGACCAAATACGGATTTTTGTTAAAAAGTGATTTCCTTGGGCCAGAACAAGTTCAGACTCCTTAGTAGGAACCATGCACACACCTCTTTAAATGACCTTTATCCCGGTTCAGAAAAACGCCAAAGTGTCAAAAAGTACCAGGGGCATGAAGCCCGGTTCAGAAAAACGTCAAAGTGTCAAAAAGTACCAGGGGCATGAAGCCCGGTTCAGAAAAACGTCAAAGTGTCAAAAAGTACCAGGGGCATGAAGCCCGGTTCAGAAAAACGTCAAAGTGTCAAAAAGTACCAGGGGCATGAAGCCCGGTTCAGAAAAACGTCAAAGTGTCAAAAAGTACCAGGGGCATGAAGCCCGGTTCAGAAAAACGTCAAAGTGTCAAAAAGTACCAGGGGCATGAAGCCCGGTTGAGAAATATTTTCTGAGTGCCAAAAAGTACCAGGGGTGAGAATCCCGGTTCAGAAAATTTTCTAAGTGCCACATAGTACCAGAGGTGAAAAAGTTTATAGTACCAGGGGTGATAAAGTTGGAAAAAATTTCTGTCAGAGAACGGGAAAAGGGGACGATGGGCCGAGTCAGCCCAAGGCCCGCCCCTATTCTCCCACACGACGAGGTTATTAGCAGACGACGAAAACACCATCTGCACGATTTCAGAAACCCAGTTTTCGGAAAAATATCTGAGTACCAGACTGGGACGGTGAATTGATAATCCGAAAGATGACACTTTCCACGGCCTGAAATGATGGAGGAAGGGGGCAAAAGCTCCAGCCTGGCTCCTGGAGGAGGGGTCCAAAGGCAAGAACGTGTGTCCGAGGATGGGTGCAGGAGAGCGGATTCAAGGCGCGGCTGACCGCTGGAAGCTCCAGGCCGGTTCCTGGAAGATGGGAGGCCGACTTTGGCAGAGCATGAGTCCGAGGAAGGTGCTGGAGAGCGGATTCAAGGCGCGGCTGACCGCTGGAAGCTCCAGGCTGGTTCTTTGAAGATGTGAGGCCGGCCTGGAGGAGAATGAGTCCGAGGAAGGTGCTGGAGAGCGGATTCAAGGTGCGGCTGACCGCTGGAAGCTCCAGGCTGGTTCTTTGAAGATGTGAGGCCGGCCTGGAGGAGCATGAGTCCGAGGAAGGTGCTTGAGAGCGGATTCAAGGTGCGGCTGACCGCTGGAAGCTCCAGGCTGGTTCTTTGAAGATGTGAGGCCGGCCTGGAGGAGAATGAGTCCGAGATAGGTGCTGGAGAGCGGATTCAAGGTGCGGCTGACCGCTGGAAGCTCCAGGCTGGTTCCTGGAAGATGTGAGGCCGACTTTGGCAGAGCATGAGTCCGAGGAAGGTGCTTGAGAGCGGATTCAAGGTGCGGCTGACCGCTAGAAGCTCCAGGCTGGTTCCTGGAAGATGTGAGGCCGACTTTGGCAGAGCATGAGTCCGAGGAAGGTGCTGGAGAGCGGATTCAAGGTGCGGCTGACCGCTGGAAGCTCCAGGCTGGTTCTTTGAAGATGTGAGGCCGGCCTGGAGGAGAATGAGTCCGAGATAGGTGCTGGAGAGCGGATTCAAGGTGCGGCTGACCGCTGGAAGCTCCAGGCTGGTTCCTGGAAGATGGGAGGCCGACTTTGGCAGAGCATGAGTCCGAGGAAGGTGCTTGAGAGCGGATTCAAGGCGCGGCTGACCGCTAAAGGCTCCAGGCTGGTTCCTGGAAGATGGGAGGCCGGCCTGGAGGAGAATGTGTCCGAGGAAGGTGCTGGAGAGCGGATTCAAGGTGCGGCTGACCGCTGGAAGCTCCAGGCTGGTTCCTGGAAGATGGGAGGCCGACTTTGGCAGAGCATGAGTCCGAGGAAGGTGCTGGAGAGCGGATTCAAGGCGCGGCTGACCGCTAAAGGCTCCAGGCTGGTTCTTTGAAGATGTGAGGCCGGCCTGGAGGAGAGTGTGTCCGAGATAGGTGCTGGAGAGCGGATTCAAGGCGCGGCTGACCGCTGGAAGCTCCAGGCTGGTTCCTGGAAGATGGGAGGCCGACTTTGGCAGAGCATGAGTCCGAGGAAGGTGCTGGAGAGCGGATTCAAGGTGCGGCTGACCGCTGGAAGCTCCAGGCTGGTTCTTTGAAGATGTGAGGCCGGCCTGGAGGAGAATGAGTCCGAGGAAGGTGCTGGAGAGCGGATTCAAGGTGCGGCTGACCGCTGGTAGCTCCAGGCTGGTTCTTTGAAGATGTGAGGCCGGCCTGGAGGAGCATGAGTCCGAGGAAGGTGCTTGAGAGCGGATTCAAGGTGCGGCTGACCGCTGGAAGCTCCAGGCTGGTTCTTTGAAGATGTGAGGCCGGCCTGGAGGAGAATGAGTCCGAGATAGGTGCTGGAGAGCGGATTCAAGGTGCGGCTGACCGCTGGAAGCTCCAGGCTGGTTCCTGGAAGATGTGAGGCCGACTTTGGCAGAGCATGAGTCCGAGGAAGGTGCTTGAGAGCGGATTCAAGGTGCGGCTGACCGCTAGAAGCTCCAGGCTGGTTCCTGGAAGATGTGAGGCCGACTTTGGCAGAGCATGAGTCCGAGGAAGGTGCTGGAGAGCGGATTCAAGGTGCGGCTGACCGCTGGAAGCTCCAGGCTGGTTCTTTGAAGATGTGAGGCCGGCCTGGAGGAGAATGAGTCCGAGATAGGTGCTGGAGAGCGGATTCAAGGTGCGGCTGACCGCTGGAAGCTCCAGGCTGGTTCCTGGAAGATGTGAGGCCGACTTTGGCAGAGCATGAGTCCGAGGAAGGTGCTTGAGAGCGGATTCAAGGTGCGGTTGACCGCTAGAAGCTCCAGGCTGGTTCCTGGAAGATGTGAGGCCGACTTTGGCAGAGCATGAGTCCGAGGAAGGTGCTGGAGAGCGGATTCAAGGTGCGGCTGACCGCTGGAAGCTCCAGGCTGGTTCTTTGAAGATGTGAGGCCGGCCTGGAGGAGAATGAGTCCGAGGAAGGTGCTGGAGAGCGGATTCAAGGTGCGGCTGACCGCTGGAAGCTCCAGGCTGGTTCTTTGAAGATGTGAGGCCGGCCTGGAGGAGCATGAGTCCGAGGAAGGTGCTTGAGAGCGGATTCAAGGTGCGGCTGACCGCTGGAAGCTCCAGGCTGGTTCTTTGAAGATGTGAGGCCGGCCTGGAGGAGAATGAGTCCGAGATAGGTGCTGGAGAGCGGATTCAAGGTGCGGCTGACCGCTGGAAGCTCCAGGCTGGTTCCTGGAAGATGGGAGGCCGACTTTGGCAGAGCTTGAGTCCGAGGAAGGTGCTGGAGAGCGGATTCAAGGTGCGGCTGACCGCTGGAAGCTCCAGGCTGGTTCTTTGAAGATGTGAGGCCGGCCTGGAGGAGAATGAGTCCGAGATAGGTGCTGGAGAGCGGATTCAAGGTGCGGCTGACCGCTGGAAGCTCCAGGCTGGTTCCTGGAAGATGTGAGGCCGACTTTGGCAGAGCATGAGTCCGAGGAAGGTGCTTGAGAGCGGATTCAAGGTGCGGCTGACCGCTAGAAGCTCCAGGCTGGTTCCTGGAAGATGGGAGGCCGACTTTGGCAGAGCATGAGTCCGAGGAAGGTGCTGGAGAGCGGATTCAAGGTGCGGCTGACCGCTAGAAGCTCCAGGCTGGTTCCTGGAAGATGGGAGGCCGACTTTGGCAGAGCTTGAGTCCGAGGAAGGTGCTGGAGAGCGGATTCAAGGTGCGGCTGACCGCTG
>NW_027457384.1:22500-30000 GCF_027942865.1 Odontesthes bonariensis | reverse complement strand
GGGCTGCGGGTTGGGTGGCTAGGCCGGGGAGGGGTGCTTAAGTGTGGGTACACAGGTTTGGATGGAGGGCCTGGAGCCTGGTTCTCCTTAACCCTAGCCCTAGCCCCAACCCCAGCCGTAACCCTAACCCCGGCCCCAGCCCTGACTCTAGCCCCAGCCCTTACCCTAACCCAACCTAAACCCTGCCTCCAGCCCTAACCCCAGCCCCAACCCTAACCCTAACCCCAACCCCAACCCCAACCCTAACCCTAACCCTAACCCTAGCCCTAGCCCCAGCCCCAACCCTAACCCTAACCCCAGCTCCAACCCTAACCCTAACCCCAGCCCCAGCCCCAACCCTGATCCTGCCGGAGGGGCTGGAGCCCGGTTCTCCTTAACCCTAACCCCAGCCCCAACCCTAACCCTAACCCCAGCCCCAACCCTAACCCTAACCCCAGCTCCAGCCCTAACCCCAGCCCCAGCCCCAAACCGGCCCTAGGGCCTGGAGCCCGGTTCTCCTCAACCCTAACCCCAGCTCTAACCCTAACCCGGCTGGAGGGCATGGAGCCCGGTTCTCCTTAACCCTAACCCCAGCCCCAACCCTAACCCTAACCCCAGCTCTAGCCCTAACCCCAGCCCCAGCCCCAAACCGGCCCTAGGGCCTGGAGCCCGGTTCTCCTTAACCCTAACCCCAGCTCTAACCCTAACCCGGCTGGAGGGCATGGAGCCCGGTTCTCCTTAACCCTAACCCCAGCCCCAGCCCCAAACCTAACCCTAACCCGGCCGGAGGGGCTGGAGCCCGGTTCTCCTTAACCCTAACCCGGGGTCGGCTTGTTTGAGAAAGAAACCCAGGAATCGCCTTCTTTTCCCGAGTTAAGACGAAATACGGATTTTTGTAAAAAAAAGATTTCCTTGGGCCAAACCAAGTTCAGACTCTTTAGTCCTTCATATATAGCCATTCCGAGTAGGTTCCATGCACAAAACCTCTTTAAATGGCCTTTTTTTGACAAAGAAACCCAGGAATCGCCTTCTTTTCCCGAGTTAAGACCAAATACGGATTTTTGTTAAAAAATGATTTCCTTGGGCCAAACCAAGTTCAGACTCCTTAGTCCGTTATGTCTATGTTCATTCTGAGTAGGTTCCATGCACAAACCTCTTTAAATGGCCTTTTTTGAGAGAGAAACCCAGGAATCGCCTTCTTTTCCCGAGTTAAGACGAAATACGGATTTTTGTTAAAAAATGATTTCCTTGGGCCAAACCAAGTTCAGACTCCTTAGTCCGTTATGTATATGTTCATTCTGAGTAGGTTCCATGCTTAAACCTCTTTAAATTGCCTTTTTTGAGAAAGAAACACCGCAAAAGCTTTCCTTTGCGGAGTGATGTCGTTGCGCAGGGCATGAGTGCCTGGATGTTCTGAGAGGGGAGCAGGGATGAATGCCTGACCGAGGAGAGGTGCTGAAACTCGGCCTGGATGTGTGTCTGTGCGCAGGGCATGAGTGCCTGGATGCTGTGAGAGGGGAGCAGGGATGAATGCTGGACCGAGGAGAGGTGCTGAAACTCGGCCTGGATGTGTGTCTGTGCGCAGGGCATGAGTGCCTGGATGCTGTGAGAGGGGAGCAGGGATGAATGCTGGACCGAGGAGAGGTGCTGAAACTCGGCCTGGGTGTGTGACTGTGCGCAGGGCATGAGTGCCTGGATGCTGTGAGAGGGGAGCAGGGATGAATGCCTGACCGAGGAGAGGTGCTGAAACTCGGCCTGGATGTGTCATTGCGCAGGGCATGAGTGCCTGGATGCTATGAGAGTGGAGCAGGGATGAATGCTGGACCGAGCAGAGGTGCTGAAACTCGGCCTGGATGTGTGTCTGTGCGCAGGGCATGAGTGCCTGGATGCTATGAGAGTGGAGCAGGGATGAATGCTGGACCGAGGAGAGGTGCTGAAACTCGGCCAGGATGTGTGTCTGTGCGCAGGGCATGAGTGCCTGGATGCTGTGAGAGGGGAGCAGGGATGAATGCTGGACCGAGGAGAGGTGCTGAAACTCGGCCTGGGTGTGTGACTGTGCGCAGGGCATGAGTGCCTGGATGCTGTGAGAGGGGAGCAGGGATGAATGCCTGACCGAGGAGAGGTGCTGAAACTCGGCCTGGATGTGTCATTGCGCAGGGCATGAGTGCCTGGATGCTATGAGAGTGGAGCAGGGATGAATGCTGGACCGAGCAGAGGTGCTGAAACTCGGCCTGGATGTGTGTCTGTGCGCAGGGCATGAGTGCCTGGATGCTATGAGAGTGGAGCAGGGATGAATGCTGGACCGAGGAGAGGTGCTGAAACTCGGCCAGGATGTGTGTCTGTGCGCAGGGCATGAGTGCCTGGATGCTATGAGAGTGGAGCAGGGATGAATGCTGGACCGAGCAGAGGTGCTGAAACTCGGCCTGGATGTGTGTCTGTGCGCAGGGCATGAGTGCCTGGATGCTATGAGAGTGGAGCAGGGATGAATGCTGGACCGAGGAGAGGTGCTGAAACTCGGCCAGGATGTGTGTCTGTGCGCAGGGCATGAGTGCCTGGATGCTATGAGAGTGGAGCAGGGATGAATGCTGGACCGAGGAGAGGTGCTGAAACTCGGCCTGGATCTGTGTCTGTGACTGGACGTTATGAGAGGGGAGCAGGGATGAATTCCTGACCGAGGAGAGGTGCTGAAACTCGGCCTGGATGTGTCATTGCACAGGGCATGAGTGCCTGGATGTTCTGAGAGGGGAGCAGGGATGAATGCTGGACCGAGGAGAGGTGCTGAAACTCGGCCTGGATCTGTGTCTGTGACTGGACGTTATGAGAGGGGAGCAGGGATGAATTCCTGACCGAGGAGAGGTGCTGAAACTCGGCCTGGATGTGTCATTGCACAGGGCATGAGTGCCTGGACGTTATGAGAGGGGAGCAGGGATGATTGCCTGACCGAAGAGAGGTGCTGAAACTCGGCCTGGATGTGTGTCTCTGGGCCGGGCATGAGAGACTGGCTGTTGGGAGAGGACGGCAGCCATGAATACTGGACCGAGGAGAGGTGCTGAAACTCGGCCTGGATGTGTGTCTGTGGGCAGGGCACGAGAGCCTGGATGTTGGGCATGAATCCCAGTTCAAAAAAAGGACCTTTTCTGAAAGAAACACAGGAATCGCCTTCTTTTCCCGAGTTAAGACGAAATACGGATTTTTGTTAAAAAGTGATTTCCTTGGGCCAGAACAAGTTCAGACTCCTTGGTCCTTCATATATACATACATATATATCCATTCTAAGTAAGTTCCATGCATAAACCTGCACAAACCCGGATAAATGGCCTCTTTTGGGATCAAAACACAGGAATCGCCTTCTTTTCCCGAGTTAAGACGAAATACGGATTTTTGTTAAAAAGTGATTTCCTTGGGCCAGAACAAGTTCAGACTCCTTAGTCCTTCATATATACATACATATATATCCATTCTAAGGAAGTTCCATGCATAAACCTGCACAAACCCGGATAAATGGCCTCTTTTGGGATCAAAACACAGGAATCGCCTTCTTTTCCCGAGTTAAGACGAAATACGGATTTTTGTTAAAAAGTGATTTCCTTGGGCCAGAACAAGTTCAGACTCCTTAGTCCTTCATATATACATAGAGATATATCCATTCTAAGTAAGTTCCATGCATAAACCTGCACAAACCCGGATAAATGGCCTCTTTTGAGATCAAAACACAGGAATCGCCTTCTTTTCCCGAGTTAAGACGAAATACGGATTTTTGTTAAAAAGTGATTTCCTTGGGCCAGAACAAGTTCAGACTCCTTAGTCCTTCATATATACATAGAGATATATCCATTCTAAGTAAGTTCCATGCATAAACCTGCACAAACCCGGATAAATGGCCTCTTTTGAGATCAAAACACAGGAATCGCCTTCTTTTCCCGAGTTAAGACCAAATACGGATTTTTGTTAAAAAGTGATTTCCTTGGGCCAGAACAAGTTCAGACTCCTTAGTAGGAACCATGCACACACCTCTTTAAATGACCTTTATCCCGGTTCAGAAAAACGCCAAAGTGTCAAAAAGTACCAGGGGCATGAAGCCCGGTTCAGAAAAACGTCAAAGTGTCAAAAAGTACCAGGGGCATGAAGCCCGGTTCAGAAAAACGTCAAAGTGTCAAAAAGTACCAGGGGCATGAAGCCCGGTTCAGAAAAACGTCAAAGTGTCAAAAAGTACCAGGGGCATGAAGCCCGGTTCAGAAAAACGTCAAAGTGTCAAAAAGTACCAGGGGCATGAAGCCCGGTTCAGAAAAACGTCAAAGTGTCAAAAAGTACCAGGGGCATGAAGCCCGGTTGAGAAATATTTTCTGAGTGCCAAAAAGTACCAGGGGTGAGAATCCCGGTTCAGAAAATTTTCTAAGTGCCACATAGTACCAGAGGTGAAAAAGTTTATAGTACCAGGGGTGATAAAGTTGGAAAAAATTTCTGTCAGAGAACGGGAAAAGGGGACGATGGGCCGAGTCAGCCCAAGGCCCGCCCCTATTCTCCCACACGACGAGGTTATTAGCAGACGACGAAAACACCATCTGCACGATTTCAGAAACCCAGTTTTCGGAAAAATATCTGAGTACCAGACTGGGACGGTGAATTGATAATCCGAAAGATGACACTTTCCACGGCCTGAAATGATGGAGGAAGGGGGCAAAAGCTCCAGCCTGGCTCCTGGAGGAGGGGTCCAAAGGCAAGAACGTGTGTCCGAGGATGGGTGCAGGAGAGCGGATTCAAGGCGCGGCTGACCGCTGGAAGCTCCAGGCCGGTTCCTGGAAGATGGGAGGCCGACTTTGGCAGAGCATGAGTCCGAGGAAGGTGCTGGAGAGCGGATTCAAGGCGCGGCTGACCGCTGGAAGCTCCAGGCTGGTTCTTTGAAGATGTGAGGCCGGCCTGGAGGAGAATGAGTCCGAGGAAGGTGCTGGAGAGCGGATTCAAGGTGCGGCTGACCGCTGGAAGCTCCAGGCTGGTTCTTTGAAGATGTGAGGCCGGCCTGGAGGAGCATGAGTCCGAGGAAGGTGCTTGAGAGCGGATTCAAGGTGCGGCTGACCGCTGGAAGCTCCAGGCTGGTTCTTTGAAGATGTGAGGCCGGCCTGGAGGAGAATGAGTCCGAGATAGGTGCTGGAGAGCGGATTCAAGGTGCGGCTGACCGCTGGAAGCTCCAGGCTGGTTCCTGGAAGATGTGAGGCCGACTTTGGCAGAGCATGAGTCCGAGGAAGGTGCTTGAGAGCGGATTCAAGGTGCGGCTGACCGCTAGAAGCTCCAGGCTGGTTCCTGGAAGATGTGAGGCCGACTTTGGCAGAGCATGAGTCCGAGGAAGGTGCTGGAGAGCGGATTCAAGGTGCGGCTGACCGCTGGAAGCTCCAGGCTGGTTCTTTGAAGATGTGAGGCCGGCCTGGAGGAGAATGAGTCCGAGATAGGTGCTGGAGAGCGGATTCAAGGTGCGGCTGACCGCTGGAAGCTCCAGGCTGGTTCCTGGAAGATGGGAGGCCGACTTTGGCAGAGCATGAGTCCGAGGAAGGTGCTTGAGAGCGGATTCAAGGCGCGGCTGACCGCTAAAGGCTCCAGGCTGGTTCCTGGAAGATGGGAGGCCGGCCTGGAGGAGAATGTGTCCGAGGAAGGTGCTGGAGAGCGGATTCAAGGTGCGGCTGACCGCTGGAAGCTCCAGGCTGGTTCCTGGAAGATGGGAGGCCGACTTTGGCAGAGCATGAGTCCGAGGAAGGTGCTGGAGAGCGGATTCAAGGCGCGGCTGACCGCTAAAGGCTCCAGGCTGGTTCTTTGAAGATGTGAGGCCGGCCTGGAGGAGAGTGTGTCCGAGATAGGTGCTGGAGAGCGGATTCAAGGCGCGGCTGACCGCTGGAAGCTCCAGGCTGGTTCCTGGAAGATGGGAGGCCGACTTTGGCAGAGCATGAGTCCGAGGAAGGTGCTGGAGAGCGGATTCAAGGTGCGGCTGACCGCTGGAAGCTCCAGGCTGGTTCTTTGAAGATGTGAGGCCGGCCTGGAGGAGAATGAGTCCGAGGAAGGTGCTGGAGAGCGGATTCAAGGTGCGGCTGACCGCTGGTAGCTCCAGGCTGGTTCTTTGAAGATGTGAGGCCGGCCTGGAGGAGCATGAGTCCGAGGAAGGTGCTTGAGAGCGGATTCAAGGTGCGGCTGACCGCTGGAAGCTCCAGGCTGGTTCTTTGAAGATGTGAGGCCGGCCTGGAGGAGAATGAGTCCGAGATAGGTGCTGGAGAGCGGATTCAAGGTGCGGCTGACCGCTGGAAGCTCCAGGCTGGTTCCTGGAAGATGTGAGGCCGACTTTGGCAGAGCATGAGTCCGAGGAAGGTGCTTGAGAGCGGATTCAAGGTGCGGCTGACCGCTAGAAGCTCCAGGCTGGTTCCTGGAAGATGTGAGGCCGACTTTGGCAGAGCATGAGTCCGAGGAAGGTGCTGGAGAGCGGATTCAAGGTGCGGCTGACCGCTGGAAGCTCCAGGCTGGTTCTTTGAAGATGTGAGGCCGGCCTGGAGGAGAATGAGTCCGAGATAGGTGCTGGAGAGCGGATTCAAGGTGCGGCTGACCGCTGGAAGCTCCAGGCTGGTTCCTGGAAGATGTGAGGCCGACTTTGGCAGAGCATGAGTCCGAGGAAGGTGCTTGAGAGCGGATTCAAGGTGCGGTTGACCGCTAGAAGCTCCAGGCTGGTTCCTGGAAGATGTGAGGCCGACTTTGGCAGAGCATGAGTCCGAGGAAGGTGCTGGAGAGCGGATTCAAGGTGCGGCTGACCGCTGGAAGCTCCAGGCTGGTTCTTTGAAGATGTGAGGCCGGCCTGGAGGAGAATGAGTCCGAGGAAGGTGCTGGAGAGCGGATTCAAGGTGCGGCTGACCGCTGGAAGCTCCAGGCTGGTTCTTTGAAGATGTGAGGCCGGCCTGGAGGAGCATGAGTCCGAGGAAGGTGCTTGAGAGCGGATTCAAGGTGCGGCTGACCGCTGGAAGCTCCAGGCTGGTTCTTTGAAGATGTGAGGCCGGCCTGGAGGAGAATGAGTCCGAGATAGGTGCTGGAGAGCGGATTCAAGGTGCGGCTGACCGCTGGAAGCTCCAGGCTGGTTCCTGGAAGATGGGAGGCCGACTTTGGCAGAGCTTGAGTCCGAGGAAGGTGCTGGAGAGCGGATTCAAGGTGCGGCTGACCGCTGGAAGCTCCAGGCTGGTTCTTTGAAGATGTGAGGCCGGCCTGGAGGAGAATGAGTCCGAGATAGGTGCTGGAGAGCGGATTCAAGGTGCGGCTGACCGCTGGAAGCTCCAGGCTGGTTCCTGGAAGATGTGAGGCCGACTTTGGCAGAGCATGAGTCCGAGGAAGGTGCTTGAGAGCGGATTCAAGGTGCGGCTGACCGCTAGAAGCTCCAGGCTGGTTCCTGGAAGATGGGAGGCCGACTTTGGCAGAGCATGAGTCCGAGGAAGGTGCTGGAGAGCGGATTCAAGGTGCGGCTGACCGCTAGAAGCTCCAGGCTGGTTCCTGGAAGATGGG
>NW_027457384.1:5000-12500 GCF_027942865.1 Odontesthes bonariensis | reverse complement strand
TGTGGATGGAGGGCCTGGAGCCTGTTCTTTTTCTTTTTTCCCTTTTTTTTTTTCAAAGTGTCTTACAGTACCAGGGGCGTGGAGCTCCAGGGGCTGCGGGTTGGGTGGCTAGGCCGGGGAGGGGTGCTTAAGTGTGGGTACACAGGTTTGGATGGAGGGCCTGGAGCCTGGTTCTCCTTAACCCTAGCCCTAGCCCCAACCCCAGCCGTAACCCTAACCCCGGCCCCAGCCCTGACTCTAGCCCCAGCCCTTACCCTAACCCAACCTAAACCCTGCCTCCAGCCCTAACCCAGCCCCAACCCTAACCCTAACCCCAACCCCAACCCCAACCCTAACCCTAACCCTAACCCTAGCCCTAGCCCCAGCCCCAACCCTAACCCTAACCCCAGCTCCAACCCTAACCCTAACCCCAGCCCCAGCCCCAACCCTGATCCTGCCGGAGGGGCTGGAGCCCGGTTCTCCTTAACCCTAACCCCAGCCCCAACCCTAACCCTAACCCCAGCCCCAACCTAACCCTAACCCCAGCTCCAGCCCTAACCCCAGCCCCAGCCCCAAACCGGCCCTAGGGCCTGGAGCCCGGTTCTCCTCAACCCTAACCCCAGCTCTAACCCTAACCCGGCTGGAGGCATGGAGCCCGGTTCTCCTTAACCCTAACCCCAGCCCCAACCCTAACCCTAACCCCAGCTCTAGCCCTAACCCCAGCCCCAGCCCCAAACCGGCCCTAGGGCCTGGAGCCCGGTTCTCCTTAACCCTAACCCCAGCTCTAACCCTAACCCGGCTGGAGGGCATGGAGCCCGGTTCTCCTTAACCCTAACCCCAGCCCCAGCCCCAAACCTAACCCTAACCCGGCCGGAGGGGCTGGAGCCCGGTTCTCCTTAACCCTAACCCGGGGTCGGCTTGTTTGAGAAAGAAACCCAGGAATCGCCTTCTTTTCCCGAGTTAAGACGAAATACGGATTTTTGTAAAAAAAAGATTTCCTTGGGCCAAACCAAGTTCAGACTCTTTAGTCCTTCATATATAGCCATTCCGAGTAGGTTCCATGCACAAAACCTCTTTAAATGGCCTTTTTTTGACAAAGAACCCAGGAATCGCCTTCTTTTCCCGAGTTAAGACCAAATACGGATTTTTTGTTAAAAAATGATTTCCTTGGCCAAACCAAGTTCAGACTCCTTAGTCCGTTATGTCTATGTTCATTCTGAGTAGGTTCCATGCACAAACCTCTTTAAATGGCCTTTTTTGAGAGAGAAACCCAGGAATCGCCTTCTTTTCCCGAGTTAAGACGAAATACGGATTTTTGTTAAAAAATGATTTCCTTGGGCCAAACCAAGTTCAGACTCCTTAGTCCGTTATGTATATGTTCATTCTGAGTAGGTTCCATGCTTAAACCTCTTTAAATTGCCTTTTTTGAGAAAGAAACACCGCAAAAGCTTTCCTTTGCGGAGTGATGTCGTTTGCGCAGGGCATGAGTGCCTGGATGTTCTGAGAGGGAGCAGGGATGAATGCCTGACCGAGGAGAGGTGCTGAAACTCGGCCTGGATGTGTGTCTGTGCGCAGGGCATGAGTGCCTGGATGCTGTGAGAGGGGAGCAGGGATGAATGCTGGACCGAGGAGAGGTGCTGAAACTCGGCTGGATGTGTGTCTGTGCGCAGGGCATGAGTGCCTGGATGCTGTGAGAGGGGAGCAGGGATGAATGCTGGACCGAGGAGAGGTGCTGAAACTCGGCCTGGGTGTGTGACTGTGCGCAGGGCATGAGTGCCTGGATGCTGTGAGAGGGGAGCAGGGATGAATGCCTGACCGAGGAGAGGTGCTGAAACTCGGCCTGGATGTGTCATTGCGCAGGGCATGAGTGCCTGGATGCTATGAGAGTGGAGCAGGGATGAATGCTGGACCGAGCAGAGGTGCTGAAACTCGGCCTGGATGTGTGTCTGTGCGCAGGGCATGAGTGCCTGGATGCTATGAGAGTGGAGCAGGGATGAATGCTGGACCGAGGAGAGGTGCTGAAACTCGGCCAGGATGTGTGTCTGTGCGCAGGGCATGAGTGCCTGGATGCTGTGAGAGGGGAGCAGGGATGAATGCTGGACCGAGGAGAGGTGCTGAAACTCGGCCTGGGTGTGTGACTGTGCGCAGGGCATGAGTGCCTGGATGCTGTGAGAGGGGAGCAGGGATGAATGCCTGACCGAGGAGAGGTGCTGAAACTCGGCCTGGATGTGTCATTGCGCAGGGCATGAGTGCCTGGATGCTATGAGAGTGGAGCAGGGATGAATGCTGACCGAGCAGAGGTGCTGAAACTCGGCCTGGATGTGTGTCTGTGCGCAGGGCATGAGTGCCTGGATGCTATGAGAGTGGAGCAGGGATGAATGCTGGACCGAGGAGAGGTGCTGAAACTCGGCCAGGATGTGTGTCTGTGCGCAGGGCATGAGTGCCTGATGCTATGAGAGTGGAGCAGGATGAATGCTGGACCGAGCAGAGGTGCTGAAACTCGGCCTGGATGTGTGTCTGTGCGCAGGGCATGAGTGCCTGGATGCTATGAGAGTGGAGCAGGATGCATGCTGGACGAGGCTGACCGAGAGAGTGCTGAAACTCGGCCAGGATGTGTGTCTGTGCGCAGGGCATGAGTGCCTGGATGCTATGAGAGTGGAGCAGGGATGAATGCTGGACCGAGGAGAGGTGCTGAAACTCGGCCTGGATCTGTGTCTGTGACTGGACGTTATGAGAGGGGAGCAGGGATGAATTCCTGACCGAGGAGAGGTGCTGAAACTCGGCCTGGATGTGTCATTGCACAGGGCATGAGTGCCTGGATGTTCTGAGAGGGGAGCAGGGATGAATGCTGGACCGAGGAGAGGTGCTGAAACTCGGCCTGGATCTGTGTCTGTGACTGGACGTTATGAGAGGGGAGCAGGGATGAATTCCTGACCGAGGAGAGGTGCTGAAACTCGGCCTGGATGTGTCATTGCACAGGGCATGAGTGCCTGGACGTTATGAGAGGGGAGCAGGGATGATTGCCTGACCGAAGAGAGGTGCTGAAACTCGGCCTGGATGTGTGTCTCTGGGCCGGGCATGAGAGACTGGCTGTTGGGAGAGGACGGCAGCCATGAATACTGGACCGAGGAGAGGTGCTGAAACTCGGCCTGGATGTGTGTCTGTGGGCAGGGCACGAGAGCCTGGATGTTGGGCATGAATCCCAGTTCAAAAAAAGGACCTTTTCTGAAAGAAACACAGGAATCGCCTTCTTTTCCCGAGTTAAGACGAAATACGGATTTTTGTTAAAAAGTGATTTCCTTGGGCCAGAACAAGTTCAGACTCCTTGGTCCTTCATATATACATACATATATATCCATTCTAAGTAAGTTCCATGCATAAACCTGCACAAACCCGGATAAATGGCCTCTTTTGGGATCAAACACAGGAATCGCCTTCTTTTCCCGAGTTAAGACGAAATACGGATTTTTGTTAAAAAGTGATTTCCTTGGGCCAGAACAAGTTCAGACTCCTTAGTCCTTCATATATACATACATATATATCCATTCTAAGGAAGTTCCATGCATAAACCTGCACAAACCGGATAAATGGCCTCTTTTGGGATCAAAACACAGGAATCGCCTTCTTTTCCCGAGTTAAGACGAAATACGGATTTTTGTTAAAAAGTGATTTCCTTGGGCCAGAACAAGTCAGACTCCTTAGTCCTTCATATATACATAGAGATATATCCATTCTAAGTAAGTTCCATGCATAAACCTGCACAAACCCGGATAAATGGCCTCTTTGAGATCAAAACACAGGAATCGCCTTCTTTCCCGAGTTAAGACGAAATACGGATTTTGTTAAAAAGTGATTTCCTTGGGCCAGAACAAGTTCAGACTCCTTAGTCCTTCATATATACATAGAGATATATCCATTCTAAGTAAGTTCCATGCATAAACCTGCACAAACCCGGATAAATGGCCTCTTTTGAGATCAAAACACAGGAATCGCCTTCTTTTCCCGAGTTAAGACCAAATACGGATTTTTGTTAAAAAGTGATTTCCTTGGGCCAGAACAAGTTCAGACTCCTTAGTAGGAACCATGCACACACCTCTTTAAATGACCTTTATCCGGTTCAGAAAAACGCCAAAGTGTCAAAAAGTACCAGGGGCATGAAGCCCGGTTCAGAAAAACGTCAAAGTGTCAAAAAGTACCAGGGGCATGAAGCCCGGTTCAGAAAAACGTCAAAGTGTCAAAAAGTACCAGGGGCATGAAGCCCGGTTCAGAAAAAACGTCAAAGTGTCAAAAAGTACCAGGGGCATGAAGCCCGGTTCAGAAAAACGTCAAAGTGTCAAAAGTACCAGGGCATGAAGCCCGGTTCAGAAAACGTCAAAGTGTCAAAAAGTACCAGGGGCATGAAGCCCGGTTGAGAAATATTTTCTGAGTGCCAAAAAGTACCAGGGGTGAGAATCCCGGTTCAGAAAATTTTCTAAGTGCCACATAGTACCAGAGGTGAAAAAGTTATAGTACCAGGGGTGATAAAGTTGGAAAAAATTTCTGTCAGAGAACGGGAAAAGCCCAAGGCCCGCCCCTATTCTCCCACACGACGAGGTTATTAGCAGACGACGAAAACACCATCTGCACGATTTCAGAAACCCAGTTTTCGGAAAAATATCTGAGTACCAGACTGGGACGGTGAATTGATAATCCGAAAGATGACACTTTCCACGGCCTGAAATGATGGAGGAAGGGGCAAAAGCTCCAGCCTGGCTCCTGGAGGAGGGGTCCAAAGCAAGAACGTGTGTCCGAGGATGGGTGCAGGAGAGCGGATTCAAGGCGCGGCTGACCGCTGGAAGCTCCAGGCCGGTTCCTGGAAGATGGGAGGCCGACTTTGCAGAGCATGAGTCCGAGGAAGGTGCTGGAGAGCGGATTCAAGGCGCGGCTGACCGCTGGAAGCTCCAGGCTGGTTCTTTGAAGATGTGAGGCCGGCCTGGAGGAGAATGAGTCCGAGGAAGGTGCTGGAGAGCGGATTCAAGGTGCGGCTGACCGCTGGAAGCTCCAGGCTGGTTCTTTGAAGATGTGAGGCCGGCCTGGAGGAGCATGAGTCCGAGGAAGGTGCTTGAGAGCGGATTCAAGGTGCGGCTGACCGCTGGAAGCTCCAGGCTGGTTCTTTGAAGATGTGAGGCCGGCTGGAGGAGAATGAGTCCGAGATAGGTGCTGGAGAGCGGATTCAAGGTGCGGCTGACCGCTGGAAGCTCCAGGCTGGTTCCTGGAAGATGTGAGGCCGACTTTGGCAGAGCATGAGTCCGAGGAAGGTGCTTGAGAGCGGATTCAAGGTGCGGCTGACCGCTAGAAGCTCCAGGCTGGTTCCTGGAAGATGTGAGGCCGACTTTGGCAGAGCATGAGTCCGAGGAAGGTGCTGGAGAGCGGATTCAAGGTGCGGCTGACCGCTGGAAGCTCCAGGCTGGTTCTTTGAAGATGTGAGGCCGGCCTGGAGGAGAATGAGTCGAGATAGGTGCTGGAGAGCGGATTCAAGGTGCGGCTGACCGCTGGAAGCTCCAGGCTGGTTCCTGGAAGATGGGAGGCCGACTTTGGCAGAGCATGAGTCCGAGGAAGGTGCTTGAGAGCGGATTCAAGGCGCGGCTGACCGCTAAAGGCTCCAGGCTGGTTCCTGGAAGATGGGAGGCCGGCCTGGAGGAGAATGTGTCCGAGGAAGGTGCTGGAGAGCGGATTCAAGGTGCGGCTGACCGCTGGAAGCTCCAGGCTGGTTCCTGAAGATGGGAGGCCGACTTTGGCAGAGCATGAGTCCGAGGAAGGTGCTGGAGAGCGGATTCAAGGCGCGGCTGACCGCTAAAGGCTCCAGGCTGTTCTTTGAAGATGTGAGGGCCGGCCTGGAGGAGAGTGTGTCCGAGATAGGTGCTGGAGAGCGGATTCAAGGCGCGGCTGACCGCTGGAAGCTCCAGGCTGGTTCCTGGAAGATGGGAGGCCGACTTTGGCAGAGCATGAGTCCGAGGAAGGTGCTGGAGAGCGGATTCAAGGTGCGGCTGACCGCTGGAAGCTCCAGGCTGGTTCTTTGAAGATGTGAGGCCGGCCTGGAGGAGAATGAGTCCGAGGAAGGTGCTGGAGAGCGGATTCAAGGTGCGGCTGACCGCTGGTAGCTCCAGGCTGGTTCTTTGAAGATGTGAGGCCGGCCTGGAGGAGCATGAGTCCGAGGAAGGTGCTTGAGAGCGGATTCAAGGTGCGGCTGACCGCTGGAAGCTCCAGGCTGGTTCTTTGAAGATGTGAGGCCGGCCTGGAGGAGAATGAGTCCGAGATAGGTGCTGGAGAGCGGATTCAAGGTGCGGCTGACCGCTGGAAGCTCCAGGCTGGTTCCTGGAAGATGTGAGGCCGACTTTGGCAGAGCATGAGTCCGAGGAAGGTGCTTGAGAGCGGATTCAAGGTGCGGCTGACCGCTAGAAGCTCCAGGCTGGTTCCTGGAAGATGTGAGGCCGACTTTGGCAGAGCATGAGTCCGAGGAAGGTGCTGGAGAGCGGATTCAAGGTGCGGCTGACCGCTGGAAGCTCCAGGCTGGTTCTTTGAAGATGTGAGGCCGGCCTGGAGGAGAATGAGTCCGAGATAGGTGCTGGAGAGCGGATTCAAGGTGCGGCTGACCGCTGGAAGCTCCAGGCTGGTTCCTGAAGATGTGAGGCCGACTTGGCAGAGCATGAGTCCGAGGAAGGTGCTTGAGAGCGGATTCAAGGTGCGGTTGACCGCTAGAAGCTCCAGGCTGGTTCCTGGAAGATGTGAGGCCGACTTTGGCAGAGCATGAGTCCGAGGAAGGTGCTGGAGAGCGGATTCAAGGTGCGGCTGACCGCTGGAAGCTCCAGGCTGGTTCTTTGAAGATGTGAGGCCGGCCTGGAGGAGAATGAGTCCGAGGAAGGTGCTGGAGAGCGGATTCAAGGTGCGGCTGACCGCTGGAAGCTCCAGGCTGGTTCTTTGAAGATGTGAGGCCGGCCTGGAGGAGCATGAGTCCGAGGAAGGTGCTTGAGAGCGGATTC
Source organism: Odontesthes bonariensis (assembly GCF_027942865.1). Lineage (NCBI taxonomy): Eukaryota > Metazoa > Chordata > Actinopteri > Atheriniformes > Atherinopsidae > Odontesthes > Odontesthes bonariensis. The sequence goes on along the minus strand of NW_027457384.1, from coordinate 5,502 downwards.
AAGTGCGGCTGACCGCTGGAAGCTCCAGGCTGGTTCTTTGAAGATGTGAGGCCGGCCTGGAGGAGAATGAGTCCGAGATAGGTGCTGGAGAGGGGCGGATTCAAGGTGCGGCTGACCGCTGGAAGCTCCAGGCTGGTTCCTGGAAGATGGGAGGCCGACTTTGGCAGAGCTTGAGTCCGAGGAAGGTGCTGGAGAGCGGATTCAAGGTGCGGCTGACCGCTGGAAGCTCCAGGCTGGTTCTTTGAAGATGTGAGGCCGGCCTGGAGGAGAATGAGTCCGAGATAGGTGCTGGAGAGCGGATTCAAGGTGCGGCTGACCGCTGGAAGCTCCAGGCTGGTTCCTGGAAGATGTGAGGCCGACTTTGGCAGAGCATGAGTCCGAGGAAGGTGCTTGAGAGCGGATTCAAGGTGCGGCTGACCGCTAGAAGCTCCAGGCTGGTTCCTGGAAGATGGGAGGCCGACTTTGGCAGAGCATGAGTCCGAGGAAGGTGCTGGAGAGCGGA
>NW_027457383.1:0-88236 GCF_027942865.1 Odontesthes bonariensis | reverse complement strand
TGTGACTCCCTTGCAACAACCGCAATTTGCCTGTTTTTTTATCGTTTACAGAATCCTGTGCCTCAATTTTCACATATTCTGGGCAACTCTCAAACAACTGTTTCATATTATGCTCATTTACTTGTTCATTTGTTGCAAATATATGTAAGGCTGAGCTGACCTCACCCGTTTCACAAACTTTTAAAACGTTTATGTCACCAGGTAGCATAGGGGTCTCTTTTGAACGAGTCCTCATCCGGTTTAACAGCTGGGAAAAGACTAAATCTTTTTGCCGAACTATTTCCGTTAGTTCCACAACTTTAAATAAATCAGACCACAAGTTGCTGCCAACTCCATCAGAATACAGCGGTTTGCCTTTGACAGGAGGTAACTGGAAGAAATCTCCAACTGCCACTACGCTAATGTTTCCAAATGAGCCTACGTTTCCCGTTTGTTTGATTTGCCGCAATCTACCATGCACATATGATAGCAAATTGTGATCGACCATTGATATTTCATCTATGATGAGAATATGTACATCACTATATTTCAGACGTAATGAATTGAGCTTCTCTTCTCCCAAAGGAGTGTACGGTAAGCGTACATCAATTCCAATAGAAAATGTTGTGTGAATTGTTGTCGCTTCCAAATTATACGCAGCAATACCTGTAGGAGCAGTCAATAAAACAGGTGTGTTGTCAGGGTATTGACACATTGGTGACAATAATCGTTTTGATTCATATTCAATTGCTCTGATCAAATGACTTTTACCTGTGCCAGCACCTCCTGTAATCAAAATGTGTAACGGTTCAGGATTTTTTCCATTTACCTTGTCTAAACACCACTGCCTGATTTGGTAAAAAACAGAGAACTGTCTTTCATTCAAAGATCTAATTAATGCTAAGCCTTCGATTCTACTCAGCATGCTCTTTTTCTCAAATACATTTCCCTTGGAAGATGAGCTTAAATCTGGGATGTGTTCTTTTTCATCACTCAGTGTTGCTTTTATTTGTTTCATTCCTTCCACACCCTCCAACCGTTCCATCTCCACTTCAGGACACAACTCACACCATGCATTTTCAAGCAGTACGTCGCCAACCACCTGATCTGCTGCCTCCAGGTTAAAAGATTCCACTTCAAATTCACTTCTATTTAAATCTACGACAGACTTCACTAAATGTTTGGTTCCATCAATAAATTTAACCACACCAAGTCTATAAAATTGTTCAAATCTTTCACAACCTGAAGGCTTCAGATCACCATCAACGCGATACGGCAGAAATAATTGCATTATGCTTTGATAAAATTTCTCTGGATCTTTGCTCTCTGAAAAACGAGCATAACGAACAACTGATGGTTGTGTTCGACTTCTTTTTGCCACAAAACCTAAACCATTATTCAACTTGACAGCATTTTTACATTTTTCGTTCTTGGACAGAACCCGATAGTCAGATGCAAACTTTGCAATGCACATATCGTTAAAAATATCATCTTTTGGACGATTTTTATAGCGATCAACCAAACCAGTCATCCACATTTCCTCTGAGCTGAGATCGTTTGTAGCTGCCTTCTGTCTCAAAACAGAAATAGGTAAACTCATTTTCACAATGTTGTCTCCAGTTGGAATAAAAACAACCTTCCTAGAACACTCCTTTAAATGCATACTGGTTAGTCGATACACCGCTTCCTGAGCACAGACATCCCGATTATGTAGATATACACTACCAAGCTTCTTTAACGCTTCTTTAGCACTAACATTGCCATCTCTGGATGCTTCTCTCTGGGCATTTCCTAGCATGAGGCCAATTTCTCTCTCACTTTTTGACATATAAGAAACTATGTAGACACAACAAGCATATGCATCCACACAATATTGAATATCGAGATTAGCATTCCATGCTTTTAACAGCGGCGGACTATACTGATTAATCCAAATTTCATTAATCTCCCTTTTCAAAACTACATGTGTATGTCGACTAACTCGTTTATAGACCTTTTCAAATATTTCTTGATTTATACCCAGTCTTCTAAAAATTTCTTCTACAGTCCTATAGGGACAAGTTTCATCTGCAAGGAGACTCTTCACTTTACTTAGAATCTCCTTTGCCTGATTTTGAGCCATAGCCTCTTTACTTGCACAGGCACACTGTACATTGCTGCTCGTTTTATCCAAATTACATGTACAAGTCTTATCCTTATCTTTTTCACTACGACAAATAAATGTTCTGCTAGATGCAGGTCGGGGAAAGTTAAAACGACAAACTGTATTTTTCTTTTTACATGATTTTGAGTGACGTTTTGAATGCTGCTGGACAGATGTAACCACTTCAAACAATGGTTCGTCCTCAGATGGAAGTTCGCATGTAATATACTTATCTATAAATTCCACAACTTCCTCATCTGTGTTTTGATCTAGGATTGGAGCCCCAGAAATCCAGAAAAGGCAATGACAATGAGGGGAACCACGTTGCTGAAATTCAACACGGTAATAATAGTCAACGACTTTACCAATGGGATTAGCAGGAGACATGAGAACTTCTCTTAAGAAAACATGCCATCGAAAATCAAACATCCTGGCAGCAGTCACAGGATTTCGACGTAACAGTTCGCATTTATCTGCCCATTCCAATTGCTCAGCCGTCTCTGTTCTCCCATCCTGTTTCAAAAGAGTATATAAAAGATTAGTCCATCTCATATCTGCTGATGAAAACGACGCAAACCAAGTAGGCTTACCCAGCTGTTTAACACAGGCTAGGATGTCGCGTTTTGCAGACTGCCAAAAAGCAGGAGTCCCTCTAATGGGTTTTAGGAACCGATAGCCATCATCAAACTCCAACAACTTCTTCAAAGACTCCTCATTTTTCAGCAAGTCACCCAAATTCTGGGATTTACCACATTGCCCTTTACGCAATGCTACCGACACATTAGAAATAACCTGTTCCAATTCAGACATGTACTGTGCATAAAATATATATTCAACATTGGATGAAAATCTACCATCAGCATGTAAAAGCCTGTTATTAAAATACCGAAACAATGTTAAATGATGTGACCTGTTTGCATGGTAAGTATTCTGTCCAGATGGAAACAAACCAGGGAAGCACTTGGCTTCATTTTCTGGATCGCTTAGTAATTTTACTGGATTATTACCCTCACCAGGAGCAACATTTAAAATGTTATCCAAATACTGATCCAAAGCTTCCTGGCCTATATCAACAGGCATGAGACATGTGTCTTGAAACATGCAATGCTGCTGTCGATCGTGCAACAACTCTTCAGTCTCCTCCAATTCTTTTTCAGAAATATCAGGAATGACATCTTTCTCCACTACATCATCTTCATCTCTACAAAACTCATTGATCCAATTCTCATTAAAATCTATATCTTTATAATATTTGTTAAACTGTTTTAAATACTTAAGTGCTTCTCGTACATGCAAAGTATCAACAAACTGATACTTATAATGACCTTTGTAAGTTAATTTACGCTTTAATTTTACAGCAAGCAAAGATCCTTCCATATTACAACGAGGCAATACATTACATGTTTCAACAATATTTGCTGGAACACAAGTCACTGGTCCATGTACGCCATTTTGTCCCCCTTTGGGTAAAGCCAACATTTTCATGAATGGTATATGTAAAGCTATTAAATGCTGTTCTAAACTATTTAGACAAGCCAATTGTGGAGGGATAATATCAACTTTTAAATTGTTCGTCACACTTTCTGGTGGCATTACACCTTTGCTCATCTTGTAATGACAAGTATAACAAATCATCAGTTTACCTCTGGATGACTCTGTCAATTTACATTGCACAGCACAACTATTGTCACATTTGTGCACATAATCTTCAGAAATGCATTTTGCTGCAATTATAGCACTAGATTGACTTTTAGAATAGAAATCTTTCTTACAAACTAATACTTGATGTCTAAACAGCAGTCTATGACAGACACAGCAGACAAAATCAGGCCCATCTTTAACCTTATCCAAAAACTCTTTGATAACAAAGTCAATTTCTTTTAACATTTCCTTACGTTGCTGTTGATTTAACTTCACACGCACTGAAACCTTTTTCTTATGTTCTACGTTACCATGATACCTTCTTCTACCAATCTCTTTTAATTTCTGCCTGTGCTGCAGATTAAGCTTAAATTTCTTCTTACTCATTGCCTTTACATTTTCTTGATACACTAAATTATATTTATATTTTTCTTTACCAAAAGTCTTAAGTTTCTCTTGATACACTAAATTATATTTATATTTTTCTTTACCAAAAGTCTTAAGTTTCTCTTGATACACTAAATCATATTTATATTTTTCTTTACCCAAAGTCTTAAGTTTCTCTTGATACACTAAATCATATTTATATTTTTCTTTACCCAAAGTCTTAAGTTTCTCTTGATACACTAAATTATATTTATATTTTTCTTTACTCAAAGTCTTACGCTTCTCTTGATACAGTAAATCTTTTTTATATAATTTTTTACTCAAATTCTTAAGTTTCTCTTGATACACTAAATTATATTTATATTTTTCTTTACTTAGCGCCTTTTTCTTCTGTTGATATAATGTATCAAATTGATATTTCATCCTCAACAATGCCTTTATTTTTTCTCTATGAAACCTAGCTTCCCTGTACTTTCTTTTTAATTCTGCAATCTTTTTCTCTTTATAAGACAATTTTGAATTATACATTGCTTTATTTTTCAATTTAATCTTGTCTTTATACTCCAAATCATGTTGGTAATCCATCACTTTTTTAAATGTAAATTTCTTCTTTAAATGTCGAGAAGTATTTGAACTAATTGTTTCTTTACTGTAAATTGTTTTTTTGGATTTTCTTCTAGACTTGTATGGTGTGTCTGATACATCATGAACTTTACAAAAACCATAACAAGACTCTTGATCACCCTGCAAGACACAAGTTGTAACCTCAAAATGACAACTGTCACATTTCAGATATATTCCTTCATTTGTACCAGTGGAGCTTGTACACCCATATTTTACCCATTCCTTGCCATTATGGACATACAAATTCACCCCTAATGCATTTGCAGTTGCCTGTATTTCTATTTCAGAAGCTTCATGTCCAACATACTTCATACAGGACTTCTTAACATAGTCAGACACAGAAGAAAATCCTTTACCAACCAATCGTTTACCCTCTTTGTTCTTCTCCAAATAAGAAACAGCAGCCAGTCGTACTCTGCGATGACTCTTCTGGGAACCGCTTAGTACTTGAGACACTGCTCTGAAAAAACTGTTACCATCTTTTACAATCTCTTCAGTCTTACACACACTCCCCAAAGGCCCAGAAGCTGTGGATCCTTGTGTGTCCTGTTTCACAAACGTAATATCATACTTGTTGCACAAAGCTTTTGAAACATCTGTACACACAGGATTAAATGACAAATGTTTATTAGCATTATGGATAATGACACTATCATCATCTAGTACATAACTGTTTGCAGTTTTTGTACTTTCTAAAACAACATTAGGTTCATTTGTTGTCTTATTTCGAACACTATACCCTTGAGAAATGGAGACCCTTTCCTTACAGTAACCATAACAATGTTGTGTTTGCTTAACACAAACAACTGTCTCGTAATGGTTACCATGAATATTTTGTAGATACACACACTGATTTGAGAACTGACCAGCAGTACATTTATATTCAAGCCATTTATCAATATAATATGTAACTATGTTCACACCCAAACAGTCTGCTGCAGCTTGAATTTCCACTTCAGTTGCCCAGGATCCAACATATTGCATCCTTGATCTTTTAATATACTCATTTATAGAGGAATTTTCATTTCTCAAAATGTTACAATACATTTGAGGATTCCTTTCTAACTGTTTCACTACGGCAAGTCTAATTTTCCTGTGCCATTTCTGAGTCCCACTTACAGCCTGACTAACAGCCCGGAAAAAACAGTTTCCGTCCCCGACGATGGGTTCCACCTTGCATGGGATCCCCAAGTCCCCAACCAAGTCAGATGATGACTCACCTTTCTCACATTCTACGTTCAAGTGTTTGCAAACAGCTTCTGACACCACTTTTGAAAGAGGATTAAACTTTAACGCTCTAGTCCTCACATTGGTGACAAACACATCTGAAGTTATAAGATCTTCATGAGTTTCTTGTATCTTTTTACAAGATGTACTACTCTGAGGCTTCTTTTGCCCTCTAGATTTATCTGTACACAAGACTTCCTGAACGGAGACATGTTTTAACAAATTACTGCCAAATGGACTAAATGAAGTCTCATTTCTGTGCATGTCAATTTGCACACCACTAATTTCAAATTCCTTGGGACTGGTTCTCTTTTGCCTAGCATATCTCTCAATATAATTCAAAAGATCATCAAAGCCGTTTAAATACAAAACGTTGCTTTTCCCTGAAACACTTACCATTCCATTACAATCACGTGCATGGGAATCTACAACGGCATACTTTCCATTCTGACTGATAAGAGCGCAGGTACTTCCATTTATAGTCAGAACACAAGTTTCATATGTGGCGCACATCTTTTGCAATCCTTCACGGAGAGTAGTGTGCGCACCAGAATCTATAAACTCACCCTGGAAAACATCTACTTGTCCAGCAACAAAATCTCCATACATCACATCTAAAGTACACCCGTCAATATCAACCTGCTTCGGCAAGTCTAAAACACAGAGCGTTTCCTTCCTACCACTAATCAGATTGTTGTCCCGCAAATAAGTGTACAAGGCGTCACCTCTGACAACAACATTATCTAATGTGTCAGAATGCCATGAAAAAACACTATCCATCTTGTGCTTTGCTAAAGCAACAAGAGTCACAGCTGCACACTGCAGTCCCCCGTACTTAAACCGATCATCGCCCTGATGGAACGATCCTCTAACTGATTCCTGACTACTTGAACTGGCACCATGACGTTCGTCTGTGACCTGCGTGTCAGTAATGACTGTGGTACATGCTTCTAAACCAAAGCTACTCTGTTGTACAGAAATCGCAGACATGCCATACTCCGTCGCATTTAATGATTTCCGAAGATTCATAATGTGAATCATTAAATCATTGAAGCAAGTGTTAAATACCACTACAGATGTACCCGTTTCTGATGCCAACCCCTGTAAATTTCTTATTCCACAGTCCACAATGACAAAATAAGATTCATGATGGATAACCAAGCTACATGAACCCTCAAGATTAAGAATGCACATTCCATTTCTCAACAAATACATCTGTAACTTCTCACTAAATTCCTCCTCCAGATTCAAATTAAATTGACCATAACTACTACCCCCAATTAGTACTTTCCATTTTTTACCAAAAATAATCTGTCGCTCCACCAACTTGCAAAACTCTGGCTTTGTGCCTCTCTGAGGTCTTTCTGTATCAATATATTCTGCCAACTTCTGACCTTCCGCATCAACTGCATCAACGTCCGATGATTTCCAAGTGCAAATTGGAAAAGTTTGGTGTTTTATAGCCGCTACAACACTACTGGTCATTAAAGTATTGCTAACAGACTGATTACTATGACTAACTGTTCCTGGAATAAGAGAAGGGGGGAACCGCTCTGAACACCTGCAAGAATTGGAGTTAACACACTGACCTCTGGGGGGCGTTTGACTGCACTCGAAATCCACCGACACCTCAAGCATCTACAATGACATTAGAAAACATAATTTCTTTCATTTGTATTCATTTCTTTATATTTACTACCAAAAATGTTGTTATACAAACCTCCCGGTCAGAAACGAGCTCGGACGGACAGACAGACACCAACCCAGGACAGTCAGACGCCTCCCGAGGATGGGGAGAAGGCACCACGTCGCAGACATCCACCTGTTTGGATGTTGCCTCAACCTATAAAACAAAATCATTACATTAATTCATCTGAATTTAAACCAAGATTCCAAATAATTTAGACCAAGTGTTTTCAGTAATACACTTTATGGTTTCATATTACTTACATATTTAACATAATAAAAAGCTAAATATGGACCACACTTACATTCTTCTTCACGGACACAAGCCCCACACCAACAGCGGCAGGAGTTACGCTCGGTGTGGCTGAAACCTGAAAGACAAAGACAAATAAATTAATTATGAACAATTATCCTCATTAAAGATCTGAAAAGTTAACACGCTTAAGATTTTACAAACCTGCTGTCTCACACGCCTGGTCCTTAAGACAGCTGGTTTCTTGACACGTTCCACAGGCTTCATCTATAACACAAACAACATGTCAGATCTGTGTCTTTTCTAAAAGACAATACTGAGACTATATTTTGAAATACACTTTGCTGCAACTTACCTCGTTGCCTGTGTGAACAGCTGCCACTGCCAATGGAGAAACTTTTTCCATGGCAACCAACAACTCAGGTGAAAAACGAACAGGATTCAGGGGGATGTAACACTCCTTCAAAACTGGAGTAGCAATCTGTTACACAAAAATTGAAATAATGAATATACTAATCACATTAAAAATGCTTTACAACAAGTGGTTGTGAAACACTCACCTTATCAGGAACCACCCTTTCCTTGGGTGAATCAGAGTCAGATTCCCCCGAATGGCTCCTCTATAAAAAGAACACACAAAAGCCATTTCAGAACATTACACACCAACTTAAATCCCATCCTTGCATAAAAGTACATTGGGAACAACAAGCTTCCTTACCTTCCTGCCGTATCTCACGGTTGTCCACTCTGGAGGCGGTGGACGTGGGACTCGTTCCACTCCCTTCACAACCAGACGTGGCACATACCTCGGCTTATACGGGGCAGCTGCCTGACTCGTGGCCAGTGGCTTGGGTGCAGACAGCTCCAGGAACTGATGCGCAAACACCCAAATGCGATCACTGAGGATGCGCATCCCCTTGTTGTCGTCAAGGTGAATCTAAACCAAAATAAAAGGTATATAAATCAGCAAAACAACAGACAAGTAAAATAAGTATTGAATATAAATTCTCACCACTTTCTAACTTCAGAATAAGATTGTACTTACTCCATCATAACTCCACAGATCGACGCGACTTAGGGGGAAGTCCTCGGCAATGGAATAAAACGGCATCTCTGAAAAGAAAAATATGTATAATTATACAAACATCCTTTTCACCAAAGACAACTGCCATCAAAATACTGGATATGAACTCAGAATTATTTTACTCCATACTTAGATTTGCCGAAACACGATGATACTCCTGCTGGAATAGCTCCTGTTTCTCCATGGATTCCGTCAAGCGTGGAATCATACCGATACAGAACACCTAGAGGAAGAATTGCATTATCAAATTACTTTATTTACAAATACATCAACTACTGATGCTTGGTGTTTTAATTTTTTTTATTTCTCTTTTGTTACGTTTATTCTTCTTATTCCTTTTTTAATGTGAAGCACATTGAATTGCACGTGTCTGAAATGCGCTATATAAATAAACTTGACTTGAAAATAAAATAACACACCTTAGTGCAGTGCTCACGAACTGCCTCAAGGTACAACTTAAAGGCCCGTCCTGCCTCTTGGTGGTTGATGCTGGACGTGAGGTTGTTGGATGGAGCAAAAACGCAAATAGCGTCAGGACGACGAGGAAGTACGACCTTCTCAACCTCCTTGCGCAGCTGATCTGCGTCAGCCCCTGGAGTCGACATAAAGGCAAAAGATACGAAACCTCCTTGCATTTTAACAATGCCATCTGCCAAGGACCGCAAATGGGACGCCCCGATAACAAGAACCAGCTATGGGAGGAAAAAAAAAAAAAAGACAAATTATAGCAAACTGACAATAAGCAATCCATTTCTACATTGTATATTTGAATAGCATGAAAATTTTCATACTTTCTTATCAAGGCTCCCATCCGGAATGACCAGCTTGTGACGACGCCCAGTATGCTCGCTGATTGGCCATTCGTTCGCTTTGTGTCGCCGCCCAGTTCCGCGGCCTATAAAGGAAAAGATATATATTAATCACTGAAAACAATATATATTAGCACACAGAATATACAAATACTCTCCATTCTTTAATAATATATAAATGATACTCACGGCCAACAAAGTCACTGGATGGCGTTGGTACGCCAATGCGCTGAACAGGCGAAGCCTCAGCACGGCGACGAGCAGCTTGAGATCTACGACTAGTTCGTGGCATCTGCAAATTGACATTAGAGAAATATGACAAAAACATAAGGGATTACAGCACAGTCTCAATGATGAGAAGACAATATACAAAAAGACAACTACTAAAATCTGTTAAAAATACATATATTTACAAGAGCAAATACTACCATTTATCCTAATTATGAAAGTAAGCAGTAATGTTAAGTTGACTGCAAATGATTTGAAAGTTTTCTGCACAGTGAAAGCCAGTAAATACATAAAACCATTGAAAAGGAACATTCAATCCTCATGGATTAACATGAAAAAAAAAATTTAACTAGGACTGCACTCTCCAATTTATGATATCATGATACTTTTAACAAGTATAAAAGTTTTAATATATATATATATATTTAATAGTATAACAGATAAAACCAAGCTCCTCTGCTCTCTATTGATCATTCCAAACATGAAACAAAACAATGCAAGCCCTTGCAAGCCCCCTGGTGTGTGCGCGCTAACTGGTGTGAACTCACGTGCACAAACTCGTCCACAGAGGGGGAAGGACCTGAAAGTTGTTTAATTTCGAATTTTCCGACTTTCAGGTCACTCCCCCTCTGTGGACGAGGTTGTGCACGTGAGTTCACACCAGTGTGCGCGCACACAAGCAAGGGGCAGACTCACGCTCAGCTTGGAACACGTGGTTGGTGACTGTTCTGCTCAGATAATAGAGAAATAATAAACCTAACGTGACTGGTTAAAAACAGCCGGGAGCGCTCGATTTTTGCAAGCATGATTACAGGCTTTAGAGAAAGCTACAGAATTCGGGAATTTTCCTAAACAGCCCATTTAATATTCTACTTCCAGAATCCCAAAACAGTTCAAGCTAATATGACTAAATAAAGGTTGCCGACGGCAGCCTTTACTTTAAATAGCTTATCAAAATCAGTCACTTATTTTTAAAACAGCAGCACAAAAAAAACAAACAAAAAAAAAACACACCTTTGCGGCTTATTAAAAGAAAACTCTGGTATTTTCAACATTAAGCCTCTTTTCTGAGTCGTCTGCAATGTTTTAAAACCCCCCTCAGCGCTTTTTTGATGTAGGCCATGTTTGTAGTTCTCTCGCACCAGAAATGCGGCTAGGTGTATTGCATTTCCAGTGCGAGAGAACTACAAACATGTCTTCCCTCTCTCAGCAATGAGGCTTAATGTTGAAAATACCGGAGTTCTCCTTAAAAACGCATGTAATTTAAATACCGTCTACATTTGCTACACAATTATCAATAAAACAAAATCCTTTTTAATTTCAACCGAAGAAAAGTGAACAGACTATTGAAAATCGTCGTAGTACAGCGGCCCGTCCCTATCCACCATATTGGCAGGATGCTAGCGTAAGAACGCCAGTCTCCCCGTTCGTTTACATTGCAGCCTTTTGTTAGCAGCCATGCTATTAAACGCAGCACGAGGCACGCAAGCCACCGACAGCAAGCCACCGAGAGCGTCCCAAAAAACACACTATTAACGCCCTTACCTTATACAGTTAATATTACATTAATTCATTCTTTCGTATTTTCTCTTTACAAAAAGATTGATATTTTCAAACAGTAATTTTCAATAAACTTCAAAGTATTAATTATCAAAACAGAATCACGGTCAAACTTAACTGATTAAAACAAAATAACTTAACAAAACTTACCTCGGAAAGATAAAGTCCAACAATCGAAGATTTGCAAAAAAAGGGAAGAAAAAGCGTTCAGCAGTTTTTCAACTGTTTGAAAACTTTAAGCTCATTAAACGTCCGGAGAACATTCATGAACTGAGAGCGACTGACGAAATCGACCTGTTTAAACCAGGCCGGCCAGCCCCAAAAGAATCACGTGATACAGAACACAGGCTATAGGAGGGTTTCACATGACGTCACAGTGCTGCATCGCGAGTCTTAACTATGAATATAAACTCTTTGACACTCTTGATTTCCAATAATAATCTGTAGCCTAGTGGATATTTCACATGTTTCTGAACCCCTTCTCATTTTATGACGCCGGTTCGAATCCAGCTTGTGACATTACTTAGAGGGGATAGAGAATCCAAATCGTCTTTTTCCCGTTTTTGGTGTTAGTCCTGAGTCTCCCCGCTGTGGGGAGTACTCATGAAGTGCCAGCAAGTGTCAGAACCTCTGTTTCAAGTACTCCCCTTTTTAATATATATCCCCCTATCCATTTTTGTGAAAAAGTGACGTAACTTTTTCAGCAATCGCCCCCCCCCGCACCCAAGTCCACAGCCACTCCGTTTCACACACGCCCCTTTGGCGAGAAACAGGAACTTGTGTACCTTCCGAGGCTGTAAAAGCGGACTACGATCAATACAAATTCTTCCCCCGGAAAGCAATGTTCGCAATCAATGGCTTTTATTTATTTTTAAAAGCTTCCCCAACCGCGGAGTTTTCCTTTGCGCTGCGCTGCGCATTTCACTGACTACAGTTTCACAAAGCTCCGTTCCGAGCAGCTCATGGTCAGTTCCGACAGGAACAGACCCAGACTGCAGCAAGCTGTGCGCACCGCTGAGAATGTGATGGGCTGCAGCCTCCCATCCATCCATGACCTGCACCTCTCCAAGACTATGGGGCGAGCAGGTCGGATCACAGCTGACCCTTCTCACGCTGCACATGGACTATTTGCACCACTCCCCTCGGGCAGGAGGCTTTGGTCCATTCGGACCAGAACCTCCCGTCACAAAAACAGTTTTTCCCCCTTGCAGTTAGACTTATGAACACTTCATAATCACCTCATAACCTGCCCCAGTCACTTTACCATCATTAAAATTGCACTAATGAAGCTGCACTGTTGTTGCTCTGTATATTGGATACTGTGTATTGTTGTACACACCTTGTACATTTTATATTCATACATTTTCTATTCTTTATTTTTTATCCTATGTTACATGTTTGAACCTTACGCCGCAGCAAATCCCTAGTTAGACCTTCGCAACTAGTGAACACTGTTCACTAACAATGGCAATAAAACGAATTCTGATTCTTATGAAACAAGCAACGGAAACTTATATTTCATAATGAAGTTGCCAGATAAGCTCTGAAACGACGGAAAAAAAACGCATTCTAAACCCAGCATAGTAACAGCTGTTTCAGAGAAATTTTTAGGGGGGTTCTGAGCCATTACATACCCAACCAATTTTTTGGGGATACATATCACATCACAGAACAAGGATTAATGCCCCATTCAACCATTCTCTATCACCTTTAATTATTTATATAACAGACAGTTGTTTATAAATGACTTCAGTTTTACCAGGTGTCCAAGTGTTCAATCATGAATTGCAAACTTATAAAATCTGATAAAACATGATTTTATTCAAATACGAGATTTGTCGCACGCTCCGCCCGGTGGACGGGTGCGGGAGACGCGTGCCGGCGTCGATGACCACGTCGGGGCGGCGGTGCCGGCGGTCAGGCGGTCGCCAGGCCGGAGCTGCGCTTGTTACCATGTTAGATTGCTTGTCGCGGGTTCGAACCCGACTTGAGACGTCCCTACATGTGTGTTGTTAAAAATTATATCTCTTTTTCCTGGTGTCCATGTGTTAATTCATGTGTTCCAAAACTTCTAAAATCTGATAAAAATGATTTTTTTCAAATACAAAAAATACTCAAAACTATTATTTCTCTATAATGTGGCATATTGAATATTACACCACATAGCTTATAGTTTAACCCACTGCACAGGACTGAAGCAATGCATAAAGTTAAGAAGTTTTCAATAGATGAAACATATAAAATGTTAGACTTATATATTTTTATTACATTAATATAATAATTCCAAACCAAATTTGTATTTTTAAAACAATTGCATATGTTAGCCTCTAAATCTCACATGCATCATCCAATTTGCACCAAACTAGATATGAATGACCTTTGTTAACATCTAAAGAGCCCAATAGGATTATATTGGAGTGTGACTCCAGTGCGCCCCCTAGATTATTTAAACAGCTATATCTCCCTGAGACATCATCCGATCTGCACCATATTTTTTGTGCATCATTACAAAGCAACACTTGACACATTGGCGTTGTTAATTTTTTACTTCACTAAACCCCGCCCCCACAAAACAGGAAGTGACGGTAACTCACGTCAGGAAGGTGAGATATCGCTCCAACTTTGAACACGTGCCGCTGGTGTCGTACTGTCGTGGACTGAAGTCCATTTGGGAGATTCGTCGCACGCTCCGCCCGGTGGACGGGCACGGGAGACGCGTGACGACGTTGATGACCATGTCGGGGGGGCGGTGCCGGAGGTCAGGCGGTCGCAAGGCCGGAGCTGCGCTTGGCTGCGAGGGCCGTTATCACTGCTTGCAGTTCTTGTTATTATTATTTTTCCGCGTTCTTTTTCTTTTCCGCCTGGAATCGCGAATGGGGATGCCTTAACGTATTCGAAAACTCCTGAAACTTTGCCCAAAATTGTCCCCCGCGTGAAACTGCATGTTTTTAATGTACTCGAAAGTGGGCGTCGACAAACTGCTCTATAGCGCCACCTAACGTGAGATAGCCCGAACCGTACGTCGTAGAGATCTGAAACTCGGTATGTATGTAGATCGCCTCAAATCAAGAACAAAAGTCTCTTGGAGGTATGCTCTAAAACGTACAAGGAGGCGGCCATCTTGGGTCAAAGGGCAAATTTTGGCCATTTTTCAGATTTACACACCTCGCAGGAAAATTTTCACGCCCCAGGGATTTTGAGCTACAGACTTCATTTTTGGTCAGTATGCAGTTAAGGGATGGGGGCACAAAAGTTATCAGAAGACTTGAGTTTTTGAGCATGTTTAGGGGGCTTGGCCAAGCGGCGAACTTGACGTACTCGCCAGTGTAAACGAAACGCTATAACTTTCAAATAAAAAGTTTATTCTGCACCAAACTTGGTATGAGTCATCCATGTTGGATGGCCGACGATCTTACGTGGTCATATGCTGACGTCATCTAAGCCCCGCCCCCTCAGAACAGGAAGTCACTTTTTTTCATTGGAAAGCACCATCTCTGACCCCCTTCACCTAATCAACATGATCTTGTGTGAGAATACAGAAAACAAGTTGGTCTCACTTGCTTTAAAGCACCAACAGTTTTCAGTTGAAGGCGTGGCTATGGCGGCTTGGTGAAGTCAGACATCACGCCGTTACCATACGTTTGGCTCTAAATTCTACAGTTTTGAATCGAAACGCACCAAACTCACTGGGATCGATCCTAATCCGCCCCCCAACAGGTGTGCGGTCCAATATTTGATGGGCGTGGCCTAATGCCTCCACAGCGCCCCCTAGAACATCTAAAAACATCAGATCCAAGCCATGCTTTCACCGACAATCGTGAAACTCAGCACACCTGTGCGTCTTGTCAGGACCTACAAAATAGTGTGGGCGTGGCTTAATGGCACATTCCAATCCCTCGCCGTTTGCATACGTTCGGCTCTAAATCTCACACTCATCATCCGATTTGCACCAAACTAGATATGAATGACCATTGTTAACCTCTAAAGAGCCCAATAGGATTATATTGAAGTGTGACTCCAGTGCGCCCCCTATATCATGTCAACAGGTATATCTCCCTGAGACATCATCCGATCTTCACCATATTTTTTTGTGCATCATTACGGAGCAGCGCTCCACATGTTGCCGTGGTACATTTCTGACATCGCTAAACCCTGGCCCCACAAAACAGGAAGTGACGGTAACTCCTGTCTGGAAGGTGAGATATCGCTCCAACTTTGAACACGTGCCACTGGTGTCGTACTGTCGTGGACTGAAGGCGATTTGGGGGATTCGTCGCACGCTCCGCCCGGTGGACGGGCGCGGGAGACGCGTGGCGGCGTCGATGATCACGTCGGGGCGGCGGTGCCGGCGGTCAGGCGGTCGCATGGCCGGAGCTGCGCTTGGCTGCGAGGGCCGTTATCACTGCTTGCAGTTCTTGTTAGGCCCGAGCAGCTAAGCGCTGCGAAGGCCTATTGTATCTGTAGGATTTCACTATTATTATTATTATTATTATTATTCCTGTTTCTTTTCCGCCCGAGATCGCGAATGGGGACGCCTTAACGTATTCGAAAACTCACCAAACTTTACCCAAAATTGTCCCCCGCGTGAAATCAAATGTTTTTAATGGAATCGAAAGTGGGCGTGGCCAAACTGCTCTATAGCGCCACCTAACGTGAGATAGACCGAACCGTACGTCGTAGAGATCTGAAACTCGGTATGTATGTAGATCGCCTCAAATCAAGAACAAAAGTCTCTTGGAGGTATGCTCTAAAACGTACAAGGAGGCGGCCATTTTGGGTCAAAGGGCAAATTTTGGCCATTTTTCATATTTACACACCTCGCAGGAAAATTTTCACGCCCCAGGGATTTTGAGCTACAGACTTCATTTTTGGTCAGTATGCAGATAAGGGATGGGGGAACAAAAGTTATCAGAAGACTTGAGTTTTTGAGCATATTTAGGGGGCTTGGCCAAGCGGCGAACTTGGCGTACTCGCCAGTGTAAACGAAACGCTATATCTTTCACCTAAAAAGTTTAATCTGCACCAAACTTGGTATGAGTCATCCATGTTGGATGCTTGTCAATCCTATGTGGTCATATGCTGACGTCATCTAAGCCCCGCCCCCTCAGAACAGGAAGTCACTTTTTTTACTTGGAAAGCTCCATCTCTGGCCCCCTTCACCTAATCAACATGATCTTGTGTCAGAATACAGATAACAAGTTGGTCTCACTTGCTTTAAAGCAACAACAGTTTTCAGTTGAAGGCGTGGCTCTGGCGGCTTGGTGAAGTCAGACATCACGCCGTTACCATACGTTTGGCTCTAAATTCTACAGTTTTGAGCCCAGATTCACCAAACTCACTGGGATCGGTCCTAATCCACCCCCCAACAGGTGTGCAGTGCAATATGTGATGGGCGTGGCCTAATGCCTCCACAGCGCCCCCTAGAACATCTAAAAATATCAGCCCCAAGCCATGCTTTGAACGACAATGATGAAACTCAGCACACCTGTGCGTCTAGTCAGGACCTACAAAATTGTGTGGGCGTGGCAAAATGGCACATTCCAATCCCTCGCCGTTTGCATACGTTCGGCTCTAAATCTCACACGCATAATTCGATTTACACCAAACTAGATATGAATGACCTTTGTTAACCTCTAAAGAGCCCAATAGGATTATATTGGAGTTTGACTCCAGTGCGCCCCCTAGATAATATAAACAGCTATATCTCCTTTAGAAATCATCCGATCTGCACCATATTTTTTGTGCATTATTACAGAGCAGTGCTTGACACGTTGGCGTGGTATATTTCTGACGTCATTAAACCCCGCCCCCACAAAACAGGAAGTGACGGTAACTCCTGTCTGGAAGGTGACATATCGTTCCAACTTTGAACACGTGCCACTGGTGTCGTACTGACGTGGACTGAAGGCGATTTGAGAGATTCGTCGCACGCTCTGCCCGGTGGACGGGCGCGGGAGACGCGCGACGGCGTCGATGACCACGTCGGGGCGGCGGTGCCGGCGGTCAGGCGGTCGCAAGGCCGGAGCTGCGCTTGGCTGCGAGGGCCGTTATCACTGCTTGCAGTTCTTGTTATTATTATTATGATTCTTTTTCTTTTCCGCACGGAATCGCAAATGGGGATGCCTTAACGTATTCGAAAACTCCTGAAACTTTGCCCAAAATTGTCCCCCGCGTGAAACTGCATGATTTTAATGGAGTCGAAAGTGGGCGTCGCCAAACTGCTCTACAGCGCCACCTAACGTGAGATAGACCGAACCGTACGTCGTAGAGATCTGAAACTCGGTATGTATGTAGATCGCCTCAAATCAAGAACAAAAGTCTCTTGGAGGTATGCTCTAAAACGTACAAGGAGGCGGCCATTTTGGGTCAAAGGGCAAATTTTGGCCATTTTTCATATTTACACACCTCGCAGGAAAATTTTCACGCCCCAGGGATTTTGAGCTACGGACTTCATCTTTGGTCAATATGCAGTTAAGGGATGGGGGCACAAAAGTTATCAGAAGACTTGAGTTTTTGAGCATGTTTAGGGGGCTTGGCCAAGCGGCGAACTTGGCGTACTCGCCAGTGTAAACGAAACGCTATAACTTTCACCTAAAAAGCTTAATCTGCACCAAACTTGGTATGAGTCATCCATGTTGGATGCATGTCAATCCTATGTGGTCATATGGTGACGTCATCTAAGCCCCGCCCCCTCAGAACAGGAAGTCACTTTTTTTACTTGGAAAGCTCCATTTCTGGCCCCCTTCACCTAATCAACATGATCTTGTGTCAGAATACAGATAACAAGTTGGTCTAACTTGCTTTAAAGCCCCAAAAGTTTTCAGTTGAAGGCGTGGCTATGGCTGCTTGGTGAAGTCAGACATCACGCCGTTACCATACGTTTGGCTCTAAATTCTACAGTTTTTAGCCGAGATGCACCAAACTCACTGGGATCGATCCTAATCCGCCCCCCAACAGGTGTGCAGTCCAATATTTGATGGGCGTGGCCTAATGCCTCCACAGCGCCCCCTAGAACATCTAAAAACATCAGATCCAAGCCATGCTTTCACCGACAATCGTGAAACTCAGCACACCTGTGCGTCTTGTCAGGACCTACAAAATAGTGTGGGCGTGGCGAGAATGGCACATTCCAATCCCTCGCCGTTTGCATACGTTCGGCTCTAAATCTCACATGCATCATCCGATTTGCACCAAACTAGATATGAATGACCTTTGTTAACATCTAAAGAGCCCGATAGGATTATATTGGAGTGTGACTCCATTGCGCCCCCTAGATAATATAAACAGCTATATCTCCTTGAGACATCGTCCGATCTGCACCATATTTTTTGTGCATCAATACGGAGCGGCGCTTGAAACGTTGGCGTGGTATATTTCTGACGTCGCTAAACCCCGCCCCCACAAAACAGGAAGTGACGGTAACTCCTGTCTGGAAGGTGAGATATCGCTCCAACTTTGAACACGTGCCACTGGTGTCGTAATGACGTGGACTGAAGGCGATTTGGGAGATTTGTCGCACGCACCGCCCGGTTGACGGGCGCGTGAGACGCGTGACGGCGTCGATGACCACGTCGGGCCGGCGGTGCCGGCGGTCAGGCGGTCGCAAGGCCGGAGCTGCGCTTGGCTGCGAGGGCCGTTATCACTGCTTGCAGTTCTTGTTCATCTTCTTTTTCTTCTCCACGCGGAATCGCAAATGGGGATGCCTGAACGTATTCGAAAACTCCCGAAACTTTACCCAAAATTGTCCCCCGCGTGAAATCACATGTTTTTAATGGACTCGAAAGTGGGCGTCGCCAAACTGCTCTATAGCGCCACCTAACGTGAGATAGCCCGAACCGTACGTCGTAGAGATCTGAAACTCGGTATGTATGTAGATCGCCTCAAATCAAGAAAAAAAGTCTCTTGGAGGTATGCTCTAAAACGTACAAGGAGGCGGCCATTTTGGGTCAAAGGGCAAATTTTGGCCATTTTTCATATTTGCACACCTCGCAGGAAAATTTTCACGCCCCAGGGATTTTGAGCTACGGACTTCATTTTTGGTCAGTATGCAGTTAAGGGATGGGGGCACAAAAGTTATCAGAAGACTTGAGTTTTTGAGCATGTTTAGGGGGCTTGGCCAAGCGGCGAACTTGGCGTACTCGCCAGTGTAAACGAAACGCTATATCTTTCACCTAAAAAGTTTAAACTGCACCAAACTTGGTATGAGTCATCCATGTTGGATGCATGTCAATCCTATGTGGTCATATGCTGACGTCATCTAAGCCCCGCCCCCTCAGAACAGGAAGTCACTTTTTTTACTTGGAAAGCTCCATTTCTGGCCCCCTTCACCTAATCAACATGATCTTGTGTCAGAATACAGAAAACAAGTTGGTCTAACTTGCTTTAAAGCACCAACAGTTTTCAGTTGAAGGCGTGGCTATGGCTGCTTGGTGAAGTCAGACATCACGCCGTTACCATACGTTTGGCTCTAAATTCTACACTTTTTAGCCGAGATGCACCAAACTCACTGGGATCGATCCTAATCCACCCCCCAACAGGTGTGCAGTCCAATATTTGATGGGCGTGGCCTAAAGCCTCCACAGCGCCCCCTAGAACATCTAAAAACATCAGATCCAAGCCATGCTTTCACCGACAATCATGAAACTCAGCACACCTGTGCGTCTTGTCAGGACCTACAAAATAGTGTGGGCGTGGCTTAATGGCACATTCCAATCCCTCGCCGTTTGCATACGTTCGGCTCTAAATCTCACACGCATCATCCGATTTGCACCAAACTAGATATGAATGACCTTTGTTAACATCTAAAGAGCCCAATAGGATTATATTGGAGTGTGACTCCAGTGCGCCCCCTATATCATGTAAACTGCTCTATCTCCTTGAGACATCATCCGATTTGCACCATATTTTTTGTGCATCAATACGGAGCGGCGCTTGAAACGTTGGCGTGGTATATTTCTGACGTTGCTAAACCCCGCACCCACAAAACAGGAAGTGACAGTAACTCCTGTCTGAAAGGTGAGATATCGTTCCAACTTTGAACACGTGCCGCTGGTGTCGTACTGACGTGGACTGAAGGCGATTTGGGAGATTCGTCACACGCACCGCCCGGTGGACGGGCGCGGGAGACGCTTGACGGCGTCGGTGACCACGTCGGGACGGCGGTGCCGGCGGTCAGGCGGTCGCAAGGCCGGAGCTGCGCTTGGCTGCGAGGGCCGTTATCACTGCTTGCAGTTCTTGTTAGGCCCGAGCAGCTAAGCGCTGCGAAGGCCTATTGTAACTGAAGGATTTCACTATTATTAGGCCCGAGCAGCTAAGCGCTGCGAAGGCCTATTGTATCTGTAGGATTTCACTATTATTATTAGGCCCGAGCAGCTAAGCGCTGCGAAGGCCTATTGTATCTGTAGGATTTCACTATTATTATTAGGCCCGAGCAGCTAAGCGCTGCGAAGGCCTATTGTTTCTGAAGGATTTCACTATTCTTATTATTATTATTCATCTTCTTTTTCTTCTCCACGCGGAATCGCGAATGGGGAGGCCTGAACGTATTCGAAAACTCCCGAAACTTTACCCAAAATTGTCCCCCGCGTGAAATCACATGTTTTTAATGTACTCGAAAGTGGGCGTCGCCAAACTGCTCTATAGCGCCACCTAACGTGAGATAGCCCGAACCGTACGTCGTAGAGATCTGAAACTCGGTATGTACGTAGATCGCCTCAAATCAAGAACAAAAGTCTCTTGGAGGTATGCTCTAAAACGTACAAGGAGGCGGCCATTTTGGGTCAAAGGGCAAATTTTGGCCATTTTTCATATTTACACACCTCGCAGGAAAATTTTCACGCCCCAGGGATTTTGAGCTACGGACTTCATCTTTGGTCAGTATGCAGTTAAGGGATGGGGGAACAAAAGTTATCAGAAGACTTGAGTTTTTGAGCATGTTTAGGGGGCTTGGCCAAGCGGCGAACTTGGCGTACTCGCCAGTGTAAACGAAACGCTATATCTTTCACCTAAAAAGTTCAATCTGCACCAAACTTGGTATGAGTCATCCATGTTGGATGCATGTCAATCCTATGTGGTCATATGCTGACGTCATCTAAGCCCCGCCCCCTCAGAACAGGAAGTCACTTTTTTTACTTGGAAAGCTCCATTTCTGGCCCCCTTCACCTAATCAACATGATCTTGTGTCAGAATACAGATAACAAGTTGGTCTCACTTGCTTTAAAGCACCAACAGTGTTCAGTTGAAGGTGTGGCTATGGCGACTTGGTGAAGTCAGACATCACGCCGTTACCATACGTTTGGCTCTAAATTCTACAGTTTCTAGCCGAGATGCACCAAACTCACTGGGATCAATCCTAATCCGCCCCCCAACAGGTGTGCGGTCCAATATTTGATGGGCGTGGCCTAATGCCTCCACAGCGCCCCCTAGAACATCTAAAAACATCAGCCCCAAGCCATGCTTTGAACGACAATCATGAAACTCAGCACACCTGTGCGTCTTGTCAGGACCTACAAAATAGTGTGGGCGTGGCGAGAATGGCACATTCCAATCCCTCGCCGTTTGCATACGTTCGGCTCTAAATCTCACACGCATCATCCGATTTGCACCAAACTAGATATGAATGACCTTTGTTAACATCTAAAGAGCCCAATAGGATTATATTGGACTTTGACTCCACTGCGCCCCCTAGATCATGTAAACAGCTATATCTCCTTGAGACATCATCCGATCTGCACCATATTTTTTCTGCATCATTACGGAGCGGCGCCTTACACGTTGGCGTGGTATATTTCTGACGTCGCTAAACCCCGCCCCCACAAAACAGGAAGTGACAGTAACTCCTGTCTGAAAGGTGAGATATTGCTCCAACTTTGAACATGTGCCACTGGTGTCGTACTGTCGTGGACTGAAGGCGATTTGGGAAATTCGTTGCACGCTCCGTCCGGTGGACCGGCGCGTGAGACGTGTGACGGCGTCGATGACAACGTCGGGGCGGCGGTGCCGGCAGTCAGGCGGTCGCAAGGCCGGAGCTGCGCTTGGCTGCGAGGGCCGTTATCACTGCTTGCAGTTCTTGTTATGATTCTTTTTCTTTTCCGCACGGAATCGCAAATGGGGATGCCTTAACGTATTCGAAAACTCCTGAAACTTTACCCAAAATTGTCCCCCGCGTGAAATCAAAGGTTTTTAATGGAGTCGAAAGTGGGCGTCGCCAAACTGCTCTATAGCGCCACCTAACGTGAGATAGACCGAACCGTACGTCGTAGAGATCTGAAACTCGGTATGTATGTAGATCGCCTCAAATCAAGAACAAAAGTCTCTTGGAGGTATGCTCTAAAACGTACAAGGAGGCGGCCATTTTGGGTCAAAGGGCAAATTTTGGCCATTTTTCATATTTACACACCTCGCAGGAAAATTTTCACGCCCCAGGGATTTTGAGCTACGGACTTCATTTTTGGTCAGTATGCAGTTAAGGGATGGGGGCACAAAAGTTATCAGAAGACTTGAGTTTTTGAGCATGTTTAGGGGGCTTGGCCAAGCGGCGAACTTGGCGTACTCGCCAGTGTAAACGAAACGCTATAACTTTCACCTAAAAAGCTTAATCTGCACCAAACTTGGTATGAGTCATCCATGTTGGATGCATGTCAATCCTATGTGGTCATATGCTGACGTCATCTAAGCCCCGCCCCCTCAGAACAAGAAGTCACTTTTTTTACTTGGAAAGCTCCATTTCTGGCCCCCTTCACCTAATCAACATGATCTTGTGTCAGAATACAGATAACAAGTTGGTCTCACTTGCTTTAAAGCACCAACAGTGTTCAGTTGAAGGCGTGGCTATGGCGGCTTGGTGAAGTCAGACATCACGCCGTTACCATACGTTTGGCTCTAAATTCTACAGTTTTGAGCCCAGATGCACCAAACTCACTGGGATCAATCCTAATCCGCCCCCCAACAGGTGTGCGGTCCAATATTTGATGGGCGTGGCCTAATGCCTCCACAGCGCCCCCTAGAAAATCTAAAAACATCAGCCCCAAGCCATGCTTTCACCGACAATGATGAAACTCAGCACACCTGTGCGTCTTGTCAGGACCTACAAAATAGTGTGGGCGTGGCTTAATGGCACATTCCAATCCCTCGCCGTTTGCATACGTTCGGCTCTAAATCTCACATGCATCATCCGATTTACACCAAACTAGATATGAATGACCTTTGTTAACCTCTAAAGAGCCCAATAGGATTATATTGGAGTTTGACTCCACTGCGCCCCCTATATCATGTAAACTGCTATATCTCCTTGAGACATCATCCGATCTGCACCATATTTTTTGTGCATCATTACGGAGCAGCGCTTCACACGTTGGCATTTTATATTTCTGACGTCGCTAAACCCCGCCCCCACAAAACAGGAAGTGACGGTAACTCCTGTCTGGTAGGTGGCATATCGCTCCAACTTTGAACACATGTCACTGGTGTCGTACTGTCGTGGAATGAAGGCGATTTGGGAGATTCGTCGCATGCTCCGCCTGGTGGACGGGCGCGGGAGACGCGTGACGGCGTCGGTGACCACGTCGGGGCGGCGGTGCCGGCGGTCAGGCGGTCGCAAGGCCGGAGCAGCGCTTGTTAGGCCCGAGCAGCTAAGCGCTGCGAAGGCCTATTGTATCTGTAGGATTTCACTATTCTTATTATTAGGCCCGAGCAGCTAAGCGCTGCGAAGGCCTATTGTATCTGTAGGATTTCACTATTCTTCTTCTTCTTCTTATTATTATTCATCTTCCGTTTCTTCTCCACGCGGTATCGCAAATGGGGACGCCTTAACGTATTCGAAAACTCACCAAACTTTGCCCAAAATTGTCCCCCGCGTGAAATCACATGTTTTTAATGTAATCGAAAGTGGGCGTTGCCAAACTGCTCTATAGCGCCACCTAACGTGAGATAGCCCGAACCGTACGTCGTAGAGATCTGAAATTCGGTATGTATGTAGATCGCCTCAAATCAAGAACAAAAGTCTCTTGGAGGTATGCTCTAAAACGTACAAGGAGGCGGCCATTTTGGGTCAAAGGGCAAATTTTGGCCATTTTTCATATTTACACACCTCGCAGGAAAATTTTCACGCCCCAGGGATTTTGAGCTACGGACTTCATTTTTGGTCAGTATGCAGTTAAGGGATGGGGGAACAAAAGTTATCAGAAGACTTGAGTTTTTGAGCATGTTTAGGGGGCTTGGCCAAGCGGCGAACTTGGCGTACTCGCCAGTGTAAACGAAACGCTATATCTTTCACCTAAAAAGTTTAAACTGCACCAAACTTGGTATGAGTCATCCATGTTGGATGCATGTCAATCCTATGTGGTCATATGCTGACGTCATCTAAGCCCCGCCCCCTCAGAACAGGAAGTCACTTTTTTTACTTGGAAAGCTCCATTTCTGGCCCCCTTCACCTAATCAACATGATTTTGTGTCAGAATACAGATAACACGTTGGTCTAACTTGCTTTAAAGCACCAACAGTTTTCAGTTGAAGGCGTGGCTATGGCAGCTTGTTGAAGTCAGACATCACGCCGTTACCATACGTTTGGCTCTAAATTCTACAGTTTTGAGCCGAGATGCACCAAACTCACTGGGATCGATCCTAATCCACCCCCCATCAGGTGTGCGGTCCAATATTTGATGGGCGTGGCCTAATGCCTCCACAGCGCCCCCTAGAAAATCTAAAAACATCAGCCCCAAGCCATGCTTTCACCGACAATCATGAAACTCAGCACACCTGTGCGTCTTGTCAGGACCTACAAACTTAGTGTGGGCGTGGCGAGAATGGCACATTCCAATCCCTCGCCGTTTGCATACGTTCGGCTCTAAATCTCACATGCATCATCCGATTTGCACCAAACTAGATATGAATGACCTTTGTTAATATCTAAAGAGCCCAATAGGATTATATTGGAGTGTGACTCCAGTGCGCCCCCTAGATCATTTAAACAGCTATATCTCCTTGAGACATCATCCGATCTGCACCATATTTTTTCTGCATCATTACGGAGCGGCGCTTGACACATTGGCGTGTTAATTTTCTGACGTCACTAAACCCCGCCCCCACAAAACAGGAAGTGACAGTAACTCCTTTCTGGAAGGTGAGATATCGCTCCAACTTTGAACATGTGCCACTGGTGTCGTACTGTCGTGGACTGAAGGCGATTTGGGAGATTCGTCGCACGCTCTGCCCGGTGGACGGGCACGGGAGACGCGGGATAGCGTCGACGACCACGTCGGGTCGGCGGTGCCGGCGGTCAGGCGGTCGCAAGGCCGGAGCTGCGCTTGGCTGCGAGGGCCGTTATCACTGCTTGCAGTTCTTGTTAGGCCCGAGCAGCTAAGCGCTGCGAAGGCCTATTGTATCTGTAGGATTTCACTATTATTATTATTCATCTTCTTCATCTTTTCCGCGCGGAATCGCGAATTTGGAGGCCTGAACGTATTCGAAAACTCCCCAAACTTTGCCCAAAATTGTCCCCCGCGTGAAATCAAAGGTTTTTAATGGACTCGAAAGTGGGCGTCGCCCAACTGCTCTACAGCGCCACCTAACGTGAGATAGCCCGAACCGTACGTCGTAGAGATCTGAAACTCGGTATGTATGTAGATCTTCTCAAATCAAGAAAAAAAGTCTCTTGGAGGTATGCTCTAAAACGTACAAGGAGGCGGCCATTTTGGGTCAAAGGGCAAATTTTGGCCATTTTTCATATTTACACACCTCGCAGGAAAATTTTCACGCCCCAGGGATTTTGAGCTACGGACTTCATTTTTGGTCAGTATGCAGTTAAGGGATGGGGGAACAAAAGTTATCAGAAGACTTGAGTTTTTGAGCATGTTTAGGGGGCTTGGCCAAGCGGCGAACTTGGCGTACTCGCCAGTGTAAACGAAACGCTATATCTTTCACCTAAAAAGTTTAAACTGCACCAAACTTGGTATGAGTCATCCATGTTGGATGCATGTCAATCCTATGTGGTCATATGCTGACGTCATCTAAGCCCCGCCCCCTCAGAACAGGAAGTCACTTTTTTTACTTGGAAAGCTCCATTTCTGGCCCCCTTCACCTAATCAACATGATCTTGTGTCAGACTAAAGAAAACAAGTTGGTCTAACTTGCTTTAAAGCACCAAAAGTTTTCAGTTGAAGGCGTGGCTATGGCTGCTTGGTGAAGTCAGACATCACGCCGTTACCATACGTTTGGCTCTAAATTCTACAGTTTTTAGCCGAGATGCACCAAACTCACTGGGATCGATCCTAATCCACCCCCCAACAGGTGTGCGGTCCAATATTTGATGGGCGTGGCCTATAGCCTCCACAGCGCCCCCTAGAACAACTAAAAACATCAGCCCCAAGCCATGCTTTCACCGACAATCATGAAACTCAGCACACCTGTGCGTCTTGTCAGGACCTACAAAATAGTGTGGGCGTGGCGAGAATGGCACATTCCAATCCCTCGCCGTTTGCATACGTTCGGCTCTAAATCTCACACGCATCATCCGATTTGCACCAAACTAGATATCAATGACCTTTGTTAACATCTAAAGAGCCCGATAGGATTATATTGGAGTGTGACTCCACTGCGCCCCCTAGATCATTTAAACAGCTATATCTCTTTTAGACATCATCCGATCTGCACCATATTTTTTGTGCATCATTACAGAGCAGCGCTTGACACGTTGACGTTGTATATTTCTGACGTCATTAAACCCCGCCCCCACAAAACAGGAAGTGACGGTAACTCCTGTCTGGAAGGTGAGATATCGTTCCAACTTTGAACACGTGCCACTGGTGTCGTACTGTCGTGGACTGAAGGAGATTTGGGAGATTCGTCGCACGATCCGCCCGGTGGACGGGCGCGGGAGACGCGCGACGGCGTCGATGACCACGTCGGGGCGGCGGTGCCGGCGGTCAGGCGGTCGCAAGGCCGGAGCTGCGCTTGGCTGCGAGGGCCGTTATCACTGCTTGCAGTTCTTGTTATTCCTGTTTCTTTTCCGCGCGGAATCGCAAATGGGGATGCCTTAACGTATTCGAAAACTCACCAAACTTTGCCCAAAATTGTCCCCCGCGTGAAACTGCATGATTTTAATGTACTCGAAAGTGGGCGTGGCCAAACTGCTCTACAGCGCCACCTAACGTGAGATAGCCCGAACCGTACGTCGTAGAGATCTGAAACTTGGTATGTACGTAGATCGCTTCACATCAAGAACAAAAGTCTCTTGGAGGTATGCTCTAAAACGTACAAGGAGGCGGCCATTTTGGGTCAAAGGGCAAATTTTGGCCATTTTTCATATTTACACACCTCGCAGGAAAATTTTCACGCCCCAGGGATTTTGAGCTACGGACTTCATCTTTGGTTGGTACGCAGTTAAGGGATGGGGGAACAAAAGTTATCAGAAGACTTGAGTTTTTGAGCATGTTTAGGGGGCTTGGCCAAGCGGCGAACTTGGCGTACTCGCCAGTGTAAACGAAACGCTATATCTTTCACCTAAAAAGTTCAAACTGCACCAAACTTGGTATGAGTCATCCATGTTGGATGCATGTCAATCCTATGTGGTCATATGCTGACGTCATCTAAGCCCCGCCCCCTCAGAACAGGAAGTCACTTTTTTTACTTGGAAAGCTCCATTTCTGGCCCCCTTCACCTAATCAACATGATTTTGTGTCAGAATACAGATAACACGTTGGTCTAACTTGCTTTAAAGCACCAACAGTTTTCAGTTGAAGGCGTGGCTATGGCAGCTTGTTGAAGTCAGACATCACGCCGTTACCATACGTTTGGCTCTAAATTCTACAGTTTTGAGCCGAGAAGCACCAAACTCACTGGGATCGATCCTAATCCACCCCCCAACAGGTGTGCGGTCCAATATTTGATGGGCGTGGCCTAATGCCTCCACAGCGCCCCCTAGAAAATCTAAAAACATCAGCCCCAAGCCATGCTTTGAACAACAATCATGAAACTCAGCACACCTGTGCGTCTAGTCAGGACCTACAAAATAGTGTGGGCGTGGCAAAATGGCACATTCCAATCCCTCGCCGTTTGCTTACGTTCGGCTCTAAATCTCACACGCATCATCCGATTTACACCAAACTAGATATGAATGACCTTTGTTAACCTCTAAAGAGCCCAATAGGATTATATTGGAGTTTGACTCTAGTGCGCCCCCTAGATCATTTAAACAGCTATATCTCCTTGAGACATCATCCGATCTGCACCATATTTTTTGTGCATCATTACGGAGCAGCGCTTGACATGTTGGCGTGGTATATTTCTGACGTCGCTAAACCCCGCCCCCACAAAACAGGAAGTGACGGTAACTCCTGTCTGGAAGGTGAGATATCGTTCCAACTTTGAACACGTGCCACTGGTGTCGTACTGACGTGGACTGAAGGCGATTTGAGAGATTCGTCGAACGCTCCGCCCGGTGGACGGGCGCGGGAGACGCGGGACGGCGTCGATGACCACGTCGGGGCGGCGGTGCCGGCGGTCAGGCGGTCGCAAGGCCGGAGCTGCGCTTGGCTGCGAGGGCCGTTATCATTAGGCCCGAGCAGCTAAGCGCTGCGAAGGCCTATTGTATCTGTAGGATTTCACTATTCTTATTATTATTATTATTATTATTATTATGATTCTTTTTCTTTTCCGCACGGAATCGCAAATGGGGATGCCTTAACGTATTCGAAAACTCCTGAAACTTTGCCCAAAATTGTCCCCCGCGTGAAACTGCATGATTTTAATGGAGTCGAAAGTGGGCGTCGCCAAACTGCTCTACAGCGCCACCTAACGTGAGATAGACCGAACCGTACGTCGTAGAGATCTGAAACTCGGTATGTATGTAGATCGCCTCAAATCAAGAACAAAAGTCTCTTGGAGGTATGCTCTAAAACGTACAAGGAGGCGGCCATTTTGGGTCAAAGGGCAAATTTTGGCCATTTTTCATATTTACACACCTCGCAGGAAAATTTTCACGCCCCAGGGATTTTGAGCTACGGACTTCATCTTTGGTCAATATGCAGTTAAGGGATGGGGGCACAAAAGTTATCAGAAGACTTGAGTTTTTGAGCATGTTTAGGGGGCTTGGCCAAGCGGCGAACTTGGAGTACTCGCCAGTGTAAACGAAACGCTATAACTTTCACCTAAAAAGCTTAATCTGCACCAAACTTGGTATGAGTCATCCATGTTGGATGCATGACGATCCTATGTGGTCATATGGTGACGTCATCTAAGCCCCGCCCCCTCAGAACAGGAAGTCACTTTTTTTACTTGGAAAGCTCCATTTCTGGCCCCCTTCACCTAATCAACATGATCTTGTGTCAGAATACAGATAACAAGTTGGTCTAACTTGCTTTAAAGCCCCAAAAGTTTTCAGTTGAAGGCGTGGCTATGGCTGCTTGGTGAAGTCAGACATCACGCCGTTACCATACGTTTGGCTCTAAATTCTACAGTTTTTAGCCGAGATGCACCAAACTCACTGGGATCGATCCTAATCCGCCCCCCAACAGGTGTGCAGTCCAATATTTGATGGGCGTGGCCTAATGCCTCCACAGCGCCCCCTAGAACATCTAAAAACATCAGATCCAAGCCATGCTTTCACCGACAATCATGAAACTCAGCACACCTGTGCGTCTTGTCAGGACCTACAAAATAGTGTGGGCGTGGCGAGAATGGCACATTCCAATCCCTCGCCGTTTGCATACGTTCGGCTCTAAATCTCACATGCATCATCCGATTTGCACCAAACTAGATATGAATGACCTTTGTTAACATCTAAAGAGCCCGATAGGATTATAATGGAGTGTGACTCCATTGCGCCCCCTAGATAATATAAACAGCTATATCTCCTTGAGACATCGTCCGATCTGCACCATATTTTTTGTGAATCAATACGGAGCGGCGCTTGACACGTTGGCGTGGTATATTTCTTACGTCGCTAAACCCCGCCCCCACAAAACAGGAAGTGACGGTAACTCCTGTCTGGAAGGTGAGATATCGCTCCAACTTTGAACACGTGCTACTGGTGTCGTAATGACGTGGACTGAAGGCGATTTGGGAGATTTGTCGCACGTACCGCCCGGTTGACGGGCGCGTGAGACGCGTGACGGCGTCGATGACCACGTCGGGGCGGCGGTGCCGGCGGTCAGGCGGTCGCAAGGCCGGAGCTGCGCTTGGCTGCGAGGGCCGTTATCACTGCTTGCAGTTCTTGTTATTATTATTCCTGTTTCTTTTCCGCGCGGAATCGCAAATGGGGATGCCTGAACGTATTCGAAAACTCCCGAAACTTTGCCCAAAATTGTCCCCCGCGTGAAATCAAATGTTTTTAATGGAGTCGAAAGTGGGCGTGGCCAAGATGCTCTACAGCGCCACCTAACGTGAGATAGACCGAACCGTACGTCGTAGAGATCTGAAACTCGGTATGTATGTAGATCGCCTCAAATCAAGAACAAAAGTCTCTTGGAGGTATGCTCTAAAACGTACAAGGAGGCGGCCATTTTGGGTCAAAGGGCAAATTTTGGCCATTTTTCATATTTACACACCTCGCAGGAAAATTTTCACGCCCCAGGGATTTTGAGCTACGGACTTCATTTTTGGTCAGTATGCAGTTAAGGGATGGGGGAACAAAAGTTATCAGAAGACTTGAGTTTTTGAGCATGTTTAGGGGGCTTGGCCAAGCGGCGAACTTGGCGTACTCGCCAGTGTAAACGAAACGCTATATCTTTCACCTAAAAAGTTTAATCTGCACCAAACTTGGTATGAGTCATCCATGTTGGATGCTTGTCAATCCTATGTGGTCATATGCTGACGTCATCTAAGCCCCGCCCCCTCAGAACAGGAAGTCACTTTTT
This sequence comes from Odontesthes bonariensis, assembly GCF_027942865.1. NCBI lineage: Eukaryota > Metazoa > Chordata > Actinopteri > Atheriniformes > Atherinopsidae > Odontesthes > Odontesthes bonariensis. The sequence continues at coordinate 56,765 of NW_027457383.1, read as the reverse complement.
TTACTTGGAAAGCTCTATTTCTGGCCCCCTTCACCTAATCAACATGATCTTGTGTCCGAATACAGATAACAAGTTGGTCTAACTTGCTTTAAAGCACCAAAAGTTTTCAGTTGAAGGCGTGGCTATGGCGGCTTGGTGAAGTCAGACATCACGCCGTTACCATACGTTTGGCTCTAAATTCTACAGTTTTTAGCCAAGATTCACCAAACTCACTGGGATCGATCCTAATCCGCCCCCCAACAGGTGTGCTGTCCAATATTTGATGGGCGTGGCCTAAAGCCTCCACAGCGCCCCCTAGAATATCTAAAAACATCAGCCCCAAGCCATGCTTTCACCGACAATCATGAAACTCAGCACACCTGTGCGTCTTGTCAGGACCTACAAAATAGTGTGGGCGTGGCAGAATGGCACATTCCAATCCCTCGCCATTTGCATACGTTCGGCTCTAAATCTCACATGCCTCAACCGATTTGCACCAAACTAGATAAGAATGACCTTTGTTAACCTCTAAAGAGCCCAATAGGATTATATTGGAGTGTGACTCCAGTGCGCCCCCTAGATAATATAAACAGCTATATCTCCTTGAGACATCATCCGATCTGCACCATATTTTTTGTGCATCATTACGGAGCAGCGCTTGACACGTTGGCGTGGTATATTTCTGACGTCGCTAAACCCCGCCCCCACAAAACAGGAAGTGACGGTAACTCCTGTCTGGAAGGTGAGATATCGCTCCAACTTTGAACACGTGCCGCTGGTGTCGTACAGACGTGGACTGAAGGCGATTTGAGAGATTCGTCGCACGCTCCGCCCGTTGGACGGGCGCGGGAGACGCATGACGGCGTCGATGACCACGTCGGGGCGGCGGTGCCGGCGGTCAGGCGGTCGCAAGGCCGGAGCTGCGCTTGGCTGCGAGGGCCGTTATCACTGCTTGCAGTTCTTGTTATTATTATTCCTGTTTCTTTTCCGCGCGGAATCGCAAATGGGGATGCCTGAACGTATTCGAAAACTCCCGAAACTTTACCCAAAATTGTCCCCCGCGTGAAATCACATGTTTTTAATGTACTCGAAAGTGGGCGTCGCCAAACTGCTCTATAGCGCCACCTAACGTGAGATAGCCCGAACCGTACGTCGTAGAGATCTGAAACTCGGTATGTACGTAGATCTTCTCAAATCAAGAACAAAAGTCTCTTGGAGGTATGCTCTAAAACGTACAAGGAGGCGGCCATTTTGGGTCAAAGGGCAAATTCTGGCCATTTTTCATATTTACACACCTCGCAGGAAAATTTTCACGCCCCAGGGATTTTGAGCTACAGACTTCATTTTTGGTCAGTATGCAGTTAAGGGATGGGGGAACAAAAGTTATCAGAAGACTTGAGTTTTTGAGCATGTTTAGGGGGCTTGGCCAAGCGGCGAACTTGGCGTACTCGCCAGTGTAAACGAAACGCTATATCTTTCACCTAAAAAGTTCAATCTGCACCAAACTTGGTATGAGTCATCCATGTTGGATGCATGTTAATCCTATGTGGTCATATGCTGACGTCATCTAAGCCCCGCCCCCTCAGAACAGGAAGTCACTTTTTTTACTTGGAAAGCTCCATTTCTGGCCCCCTTCACCTAATCAACATGATCTTGTGTCAGAATACAGATAACAAGTTGGTCTAACTTGCTTTAAAGCACCAAAAGTTTTCAGTTGAAGGCGTGGCTATGGCTGCTTGGTGAAGTCAGACATCACGCCGTTACCATACGTTTGGCTCTAAATTCTACAGTTTTTAGCCGAGATGCACCAAACTCACTGGGATGGATCTTAATCCACCCCCCAACAGGTGTGTAGTCCAATATTTGATGGGCGTGGCCTAATGCCTCCACAGCGCCCCCTAGAACATCTAAAAAAATCAGCCCCAAGCCATGCTTTCACCGACAATCATGAAACTCAGCACACCTGTGCATTTTGTCAGGACCTACAAAAAAGTGTCTTGGAGCCCTGGTCCAAACCCAACAGGAAGTCCGCCATTTTGGACCAAAGTCGCCATTTAGTCTCTTAAACAGACGTTGTATTTGAGCTCCTCCTACAGCTTTTAACGTGGGGACTTCATACTCACTGAGCAGAGTCTTGAGGCATTGAAGAGCAAAAGTTATCAAAGGTTTTTGCCTACATCACAGTATGTGGGCGTGGCTAAGCGTCAAAATCTGACCTTTCGCCATGAAACATCATGATGGAATAACTTCCACATGCAAGGTCATGGGTTGATGAAACTTTCTGTGTGTCTTAACAGACCAGCTGTAATCACATTCACATCGTCTTTGCTGACGTCACTAAGCCCCGCCCCCTTTGAACAGGACATGAGCTGTGTTTTACATTGCACCTAAATTCATGCAGGTTTAAGGCTGCGTTTGATGAAATTCAACAACATGATGCTGAATCCTTTCACCACCGGCTGAAGCCTGTGGGCTTGGCACAATCCCTCGCCATTTGCATACGGTCGACTCTAAATCTAACATGCATCATCCGATTTGCACCAAACTAGATATGAATTACCTTTGTTCACATCTAAAGAGCCCAATAGGATTATATTGAAATGTGACTCCAGTGCGCCCCCTAGATCATTTAAACAGCTATATCTCCTTGAGACATCATCGGATCTGCACCATATTTTTTGTGCATCATTACGGAGCGGCGCCTGAAACGTTGGTGATGTACATTTCTGACGTCACTAAACCCCGCCCCCATGAAACAGGAAGTGACGGTAACTCCTGTCTGGAAGGAGAGATATCGGTCCAACTTTGAACACGTGCCACTGGTGTCGTACTGACGTGGACTGAAGGCGATTTGGGAAATTCGTCGCACGCTCCGCCCGGTGGACGGGCGCAGGGAGACGCGTGAGAGCGCTGAAGACCACGTTGGGGCGGCTGTGCCGGCGGTCAGGCGGTCGCAAGGCCGGAGCTGCGCTTGGCTGCGAGGGCCGTTATCACTGCTTGCAGTTCTTGTTATTATTATTCTTCTTATTCTCGTTTCTTTTCCGCGCGGAATCGCGAATGGGGACGCCTTAACGTATTCGAAAACTCCCGAAACTTTACCCAAAATTGTCCCCCGCGTGAAATCACATGTTTTTAATGGAGTCGAAAGTGGGCGTGGCCAAACTGCTCTACAGCGCCACCTAACGTGAGATAGACCGAACCGTACGTCGTAGAGATCTGAAACTCGGTATGTATGTAGATCGCCTCAAATCAAGAACAAAAGTCTCTTGGAGGTATGCTCTAAAACGTACAAGGAGGCGGCCATTTTGGGTCAAAGGGCAAATTTTGGCCATTTTTCATATTTACACACCTCGCAGGAAAATTTTCACGCCCCAGGGATTTTGAGCTACGGACTTCATCTTTGGTCAATATGCAGTTAAGGGATGGGGGCACAAAAGTTATCAGAAGACTTGAGTTTTTGAGCATGTTTAGGGGGCTTGGCCAAGCGGCGAACTTGGCGTACTCGCCAGTGTAAACGAAACGCTATATCTTTCACCTAAAAAGTTCAATCTGCACCAAACTTGGTATGAGTCATCCATGTTGGATGCATGTCAATCCTATGTGGTCATATGCTGACGTCATCTAAGCCCCGCCCCCTCAGAACAGGAAGTCACTTTTTTTACTTGGAAAGGTCCATCTCTGGCCCCCTTCACCTAATCACCATGATCTTGTGTCAGAATACAGATAACAAGTTGGTCTAACTAGCTTTAAAGCACCAACAGTTTTCAGTTGAAGGCGTGGCTATGGCGGCTTGGCGAAGTCAGACATCACGCCGTTACCATACGTTTGGCTCTAAATTCTACAGTTTTTAGCCGAGATGCACCAAACTCACTGGGATCGATCCTAATCCACCCCCCAACAGGTGTGCAGTCCAATGTTTGATGGGCGTGGCCTAATGCCTCCACAGCGCCCCCTAGAACAACTAAAAACATCAGTCCCAAGCCATGCTTTCACCGACAATCATGAAACTCAGCACACCTCTGCGTCTTGTCAGGACCTACAAAATACTGTGGGCGTGGCTTAATGGCACATTCCAATCCCTCGCCGTTTGCATACGTTCGGCTCTAAATCTCACATGCATCATCCGATTTGCACCAAACTGGATATGAATGACCTTTGTTAACATCTAAAGAGCCCAATAGGATTATATTGGAGTTTGACTCCAGTGCGCCCCCTATATAATGTCAAAAGCTATAACTCCTTGAGACATCATCCGATCTGCACCATATTTTTTGTGCATCATTACGGAGCAGCGCTTGACACGTTGGGGTTCTATATTTCTGAAGTCGTTAAACCCCGCCCCCACAAAACAGGAAGTGACGGTAACTCCTGTCTGGAAGGTGATGTATCGCTCCAACTTTGAACACGTGCCACTGGTGTCGTACTGTCGTGGACTGAAGGCGATTTGAGAGATTCGTCGAACGCTCCGCCCGGTGGACGGGCGCTGGAGATGCGGTACGGCGTCGGTGACCAAGTCGGGCCGGCGGTGCCGGCGGTCAGGCGGTCGCAAGGCCGGAGCTGCGCTTGGCTGCGAGGGCCGTTATCACTGCTTGCAGTTCTTGTTAGGCCCGAGCAGCTAAGCGCTGCGAAGGCCTATTGTAACTGAAGGATTTCACTATTCTTATTATTATTATTATTATGATTCTTTTTCTTTTCCGCACGGAATCGCAAATGGGGATGCCTTAACGTATTCGAAAACTCCTGAAACTTTGCCCAAAATTGTCCCCCGCGTGAAACTGCATGATTTTAATGGAGTCGAAAGTGGGCGTCGCCAAACTGCTCTACAGCGCCACCTAACGTGAGATAGACCGAACCGTACGTCGTAGAGATCTGAAACTCGGTATGTATGTAGATCGCCTCAAATCAAGAACAAAAGTCTCTTGGAGGTATGCTCTAAAACGTACAAGGAGGCGGCCATTTTGGGTCAAAGGGCAAATTTTGGCCATTTTTCATATTTACACACCTCGCAGGAAAATTTTCACGCCCCAGGGATTTTGAGCTACGGACTTCATCTTTGGTCAATATGCAGTTAAGGGATGGGGGCACAAAAGTTATCAGAAGACTTGAGTTTTTGAGCATGTTTAGGGGGCTTGGCCAAGCGGCGAACTTGGCGTACTCGCCAGTGTAAACGAAACGCTATAACTTTCACCTAAAAAGCTTAATCTGCACCAAACTTGGTATGAGTCATCCATGTTGGATGCATGTCAATCCTATGTGGTCATATGGTGACGTCATCTAAGCCCCGCCCCCTCAGAACAGGAAGTCACTTTTTTTACTTGGAAAGCTCCATCTCTGGCCCCCTTCACCTAATCAACATGATCTTGTGTCAGAATACAGATAACAAGTTGGTCTAACTTGCTTTAAAGCCCCAAAAGTTTTCAGTTGAAGGCGTGGCTATGGCTGCTTGGTGAAATCAGACATCACGCCGTTACCATACGTTTGGCTCTAAATTCTACAGTTTTTAGCCGAGATGCACCAAACTCACTGGGATCGATCCTAATCCGCCCCCCAACAGGTGTGCAGTCCAATATTTGATGGGCGTGGCCTAATGCCTCCACAGCGCCCCCTAGAACATCTAAAAACATCAGATCCAAGCCATGCTTTCACCGACAATCGTGAAACTCAGTACACCTGTGCGTCTTGTCAGGACCTACAAAATAGTGTAGGCGTGGCGAGAATGGCACATTCCAATCCCTCGCCGTTTGCATACGTTCGGCTCTAAATCTCACATGCATCATCCGATTTGCACCAAACTAGATATGAATGACCTTTGTTAACATCTAAAGAGCCCGATAGGATTATATTGGAGTGTGACTCCATTGCGCCCCCTAGATAATATAAACAGCTATATCTCCTTGAGACATCGTCCGATCTGCACCATATTTTTTGTGCACCAATACGGAGCGGCGCTTGAAACGTTGGCGTGGTATATTTCTGACGTCGCTAATCCCCGCCCCCACAAAACAGGAAGTGACGGTAACTCCTGTCTGGAAGGTGAGATATCGCTCCAACTTTGAACACGTGCCACTGGTGTCGTAATGACGTGGACTGAAGGCGATTTGGGAGATTTGTCGCACGCACCGCCCGGTTGACGGGCGCGTGAGACGCGTGACGGCGTCGATGACCACGTCGGGGCGGCGGTGCCGGCGGTCAGGCGGTCGCAAGGCCGGAGCTGCGCTTGTTAGGCCCGAGCAGCTAAGCGCTGCGAAGGCCTATTGTAACTGAAGGATTTCACTATTATTATTGTTTTTTTTTTTTTTAGGCCCGAGCAGCTAAGCGCTGCGAAGGCCTATTGTAACTGAAGGATTTCACTATTATTATTATATTATTATTATTTTTCCGCGTTCTTTTTCTTTTCCGTCGGGAATCGCGAATTGGGATGGCTGAACGTATTCGAAAACTCCCGAAACTTTACCCAAAATTGTCCCCCGCGTGAAACTGCATGATTTTAATGTACTCGAAAGTGGGCGTCGCCAAACTGCTCTATAGCGCCACCTAACGTGAGATAGACCGAACCGTACGTCGTAGAGATCTGAAACTCGGTATGTACGTAGATCGCCTCAAATCAAGAACAAAAGTCTCTTGGAGGTATGCTCTAAAACGTACAAGGAGGCGGCCATTTTGGGTCAAAGGGCAAATTTTGGCCATTTTTCATATTTACACACCTCGCAGGAAAATTTTCATGCCCCAGGGATTTTGAGCTACAGACTTCATTTTTGGTCAGTATGCAGTTAAGGGATGGGGGAACAAAAGTTATCAGAAGACTTGAGTTTTTGAGCATGTTTAGGGGGCTTGGCCAAGTGGCGAACTTGGCGTACTCGCCAGTGTAAACGAAACGCTATATCTTTCACCTAAAAAGTTTAATCTGCACCAAACTTGGTATGAGTCATCCATGTTGGATACATGTCAATCCTATGTGGTCATATGCTGACGTCATCTAAGCCCCGCCCCCTCAGAACAGGAAGTCACTTTTTTTACTTGGAAAGCTCCATTTCTGGCCCCCTTCACCTAATCAAGATGATCTTGTGTCAGAATACAGATAACAAGTTGGTCTAACTAGCTTTAAAGCACCAACAGTTTTCAGTTGAAGGCGTGTCTATGGCGGCTTGGTGAAGTCAGACATCACGCCGTTACCATACGTTTGGCTCTAAATTCTACAGTTTTGAGCCGAGATGCACCAAACTCACTGGGATCGATCCTAATCCGCCCCCAAACAGGTGTGCAGTCCAATATTTGATGGGCGTGGCCTATAGCCTCCACAGCGCCCCCTAGAACAACTAAAAACATCAGCCCCAAGCCATGCTTTCACCGACAATCATGAAACTCAGCACACCTGTGCGTCTTGTCAGGACCTACAAAATAGTGTGGGCGTGGCGAGAATGGCACATTCCAATCCCTCGCCGTTTGCATACGTTCGGCTCTAAATCTCACATGCATCATCCGATTTGCACCAAACTAGATATGAATGACCTTTGTTAACATCTAAAGAGCCCGATAGGATTATATTGGAGTGTGACTCCACTGCGCCCCCTAGATCATTTAAACAGCTATATCTCTTTTAGACATCATCCGATCTGCACCATATTTTTTCTGCATCATTACGGAGCGGCGCTTGACACGTTGGCGTGGTATATTTCTGACGTCATTAAACCCCGCCCCCACAAAACAGGAAGTGACGGTAACTCCTGTCTGGAAGGTGAGATATCGTTCCAACTTTGAACACGTGCCACTGGTGTCGTACTGACGTGGACTGAAGGCGATTTGAGAGATTCGTCGCACGCTCTGCCCGGTGGACGGGCGCGGGAGACGCGTGACGGCGGCAGTGACCACGTCGGGGCGGCGGTGCCGGCAGTCAGGCGGTCGCATGGCCGGAGCTGCGCTTGGCTGCGAGGGCCGTTATCACTGCTTGCAGTTCTTGTTAGGCCCGAGCAGCTAAGCGCTGCGAAGGCCTATTGTATCTGCAAGATTTCACTATTTTTATTAGGCCCGAGCAGCTAAGCGCTGCGAAGGCCTATTGTTTCTGAAGGATTTCACTATTATTATTATTAGGCCCGAGCAGCTAAGCGCTGCGAAGGCCTATTGTATCTGTAGGATTTCACTATTATTATTATTATTATTATTATTCCTGTTTCTTTTCCGCCCGGAATCGCAAATGGGGACGCCTTAACGTATTCGAAAACTCACGCAACTTTACCCAAAATTGTCCCCCGCGTGAAATCAAAGGTTTTTAATGGAGTCGAAAGTGGGCGTCGCCGAACTGCTCTACAGCGCCACCTAACGTGAGATAGCCCGAACCGTACGTCGTAGAGATCTGAAACTCGGTGTGTATGTAGATCGCCTCACATCAAGAACAAAAGTCTCTTGGAGGTATGCTCTAAAACGTACAAGGAGGCGGCCATCTTGGGTCAAAGGGCAAAATTTGGCCATTTTTCATATTTACACACCTCGCAGGAAAATTTTCACGCCCCAGGGATTTTGAGCTACGGACTTCATCTTTGGTCGGTATGCAGTTAAGGGATGGGGGCACAAAAGTTATCAGAAGACTTGAGTTTTTGAGCATGTTTAGGGGGCTTGGCCAAGCCGCGAACTTGGCGTACTCGCCAGTGTAAACGAAACGCTATATCTTTCACCTAAAAAGTTCAATCTGCAGCAAACTTGGTATGAGTCATCCATGTTGGATGCATGTCAATCCTATGTGGTCAAATGATGACGTCATATAAGCCCCGCCCCCTCAGAACAGGAAGTCACGTTTTTTCCTTGGAAAGCTCCATCTCTGGCCCCCTTCACCTAATCAACATGATCTTGAGTCAGAATACAGATAACAAGTTGGTCTCACTTGCTTTAAAGCACCAACAGTTTTCAGTTGAAGGCGTGGCTATGGCGGCTTGGTGAAGTCAGACATCACGCCGTCACCATACGTTTGGCTCTCAATTCTACAGTTTTGAGCTGAGATGCACCAAACTCACTGGGATCGATCCTAATCCACCCCCCAACAGGTGTGGGGTCCAATATTTTATGGGCGTGGCCTAATGCCTCCACAGCGCCCCCTAGAACATCTAAAAACATCAGCCCCAAGCCATGCTTTCACCGACAATCATGAAACTCAGCACACCTGTGCGTCTTGTCAGGACCTACAAAATAGTGTGGGCGTGGCAGAATGGCACATTCCAATCCCTCGCCGTTTGCATACGTTCGGCTCTAAATCTCACACGCATCATCCGATTTGCACCAAACTAGATATGAATGACATTTGTTAACCTCTAAAGAGCCCAATAGGATTATATTGGAGTGTGACTCCACTGCGCCCCCTAGATCATTTAAACAGCTATATCTCCTTGAGACAACATCCGATCTGCACCATATTTTTTGTGCATCATTACGGAGCGGCGCTTGACACTTTGGCGTGGTACATTTCTGATGTCACTAAACCCTGCCCCCACAAAACAGGAAGTGACGGTAACTCCTTTCTGGAAGGTGATATGTCGCTCCAACTTTGAACACGGGCCACTTGTGTCATACTGTCGTGGACTGAAGGCGATTTGGGAGATTCGTCGCGTGCTCTGCCTGGTGGACGGGCGCGGGAGACGCGTCACGGCGTCGATGACCACGTCGGGGCGGCGGTGCCGGCGGTCAGGCGGTCGCAAGGCCGGAGCTGCGCTTGGCTGCGAGGGCCGTTATCACTGCTTGCAGTTCTTGTTATTCTTATTCTTTTTCTTCTCCACGCGGAATCGCAAATGGGGATGCCTGAACGTATTCGAAAACTCCTGAAACTTTACCCAAAATTGTCCCCCGCGTGAAATCACATGTTTTTAATGTAATCGAAAGTGGGCGTTGCCAAACTGCTCTATAGCGCCACCTAACGTGAGATAGACCGAACCGTACGTCGTAGAGATCTGAAATTTGGTTTGTATGTAGATCGCCTCAAATCAAGAACAAAAGTTTCTTGGAGGTATGCTCTAAAACGTACAAGGAGGCGGCCATTTTGGGTCAAAGGGCAAATTTTGGCCATTTTTCATATTTACACACCTCGCAGGAAAATTTTCACGCCCCAGGGATTTTGAGCTACGGACTTCATTTTTGGTCAGTATGCAGTTAAGGGATGGGGGCACAAAAGTTATCAGAAGACTTGAGTTTTTGAGCATGTTTAGGGGGCTTGGCCAAGCGGCGAACTTGGCGTACTCGCCAGTGTAAACGAAACGCTATATCTTTCACCTAAAAAGTTCAATCTGCACCAAACTTGGTATGAGTCATCCATGTTGGATGCATGTCAATCCTATGTGGTCATATGCTGACGTCATCTAAGCCCCGCCCCCTCAGAACAGGAAGTCACTTTTTTTACTTGGAAAGCTCCATTTCTGGCCCCCTTCACCTAATCAACATGATCTTGTGTCAGAATACAGAAAACAAGTTGGTCTCACTTGCTTTAAAGCACCAACAGTGTTCAGTTTAAGGCGTGGCTCTGGCGGCTTGGTGAAGTCAGACATCACGCCGTTACCATACGTTTGGCTCTAAATTCTACAGTTTTGAGCCGAGATGCACCAAACTCACTGGGATCGATCCTAATCCGCCCCCCAACAGGTGTGCAGTCCAATATTTGATGGGCGTGGCCTAATGCCTCCACAGCGCCCCCTAGAACAACTAAAAACATCAGCCCCAAGCCATGCTTTCACCGACAATAATGAAACTCAGCACACCTGTGCGTCTTGTCAGGACCTACAAAATAGTGTGGGCGTGGCGAGAATGTCACATTCCAATCCCTCGCCGTTTGCATACGTTCGGCTCTAAATCTCACATGCATCATCTGATTTGCACCAAACTAGATATGAATGACCTTTGTTAACATCTAAAGAGCCCAATAGGATTATATTGGAGTGTGACTCCAGTGCGCCCCCTATATCATTTAAACAGCTATATCTCCTTGAGACATTATCCGATCTGCACCGTGTTTTTTGTGCATCATTACGGAGGAGTGCTTCACACGTTGGCGTGGTACATTTGTGACGTCGCTAAACCCCGCCCCCACAAAACAGGAAGTGACGGTAACTCCTGTCTGGAAGTTGAGGTATCGCTCCAACTTTGAACACGTGCCACTGGTGTCGTACTGACATGGACTGAAGACGATTTGGGAGACTCGTCGCACTCTCCGCCCGGTTGACGGGCGCGGGAGACGCGTGACGACGTCGGTGACCACGTCGGGGCGGCGGTGCCGGCGGTCAGGCGGTCGCAAGGCCGGAGCTGCGCTTGGCTGCGAGGGCCGTTATCACTGCTTGTTCTTATGATTCTTTTTCTTTTCCGCGCGGAATCTTAAATGGCGACGCCTGAACGTATTCGAAAACTCCCGAAACTTTACCCAAAATTGTCCCCCGCGTGAAATCACATGTTTTTAATGTACTCGAAAGTGGGCGTCGCCAAATTGCTCTATAGCGCCACCTAACGTGAGATAGCCCGAACCGTAAGTCGTAGAGATCTGAAACTCGGTATGTACGTACATCGCCTCAAATCAAGAACAAAAGTCTCTTGGAGGTATGCTCTAAAACGTACAAGGAGGCGGCCATTTTGGGTCAAAGGGCAAATTTTGGCCATTTTTCATATTTACACACCTCGCAGGAAAATTTTCACGCCCCAGGGATTTTGAGCTACGGACTTCATTTTTGGTCAGTATGCAGTTAAGGGATGGGGGAACAAAAGTTATCAGAAGACTTGAGTTTTTGAGCATGTTTAGGGGGCTTGGCCAAGCGGCGAACTTGGCGTACTCGCCAGTGTAAACGAAACGCTATATCTTTCACCTAAAAAGTTTAATCTGCACCAAACTTGGTATGAGTCATCCATGTTGGATGCATGTCAATCCTATGTGGTCATATGCTGACGTCATCTAAGCCCCGCCCCCTCAGAACAGGAAGTCACTTTTTTTACTTGGAAAGCTCCATTTCTGGCCCCCTTCACCTAATCAACATGATTTTGTGTCAGAATACAGATAACAAGTTGGTCTAACTTGCTTTAAAGCACCAAAAGTTTTCAGTCGAAGGCGTGGCTATGGCTGCTTGGTGAAGTCAGACATCACGCCGTTACCATACGTTTGGCTCTAAATTCTACAGTTTTGAGCCGAGATGCACCAAACTCACTGGGATCGATCCTAATTCGCCCCCCAACAGGTGTGCAGTCCAATATTTGATGGGCGTGGCCTAATGCCTCCACAGCGCCCCCTAGAACAACTAAAAACATCAGCCCCAAGCCATGCTTTCACCGACAATCGTGAAACTCAGCAAACCTGTGCGTCTTGTCAGGACCTACAAAATAGTGTGGGCGTGGCGAGAATGGCACATTCCAATCCCTCGCCGTTTGCATACGTTCGGCTCTAAATCTCACATGCATCATCCGATTTGCACCAAACTAGATATGAATGACCTTTGTTAACATCTAAAGAGCCCGATAGGATTATATTGGAGTGTGACTCCACTGCGCCCCCTAGATCATTTAAACAGCTATATCTCCTTGAGACATCATCCGATCTGCACCATATTTTTTGTGCATCATTACGGAGCGGCGCTTGACACGTAAGCGTGGTACATTTCTGACGTCACTAAACCCCGCCCCCACAAAACAGGAAGTGACAGTAACTCCTGTCTGAAAGGTGAGATATTGCTCCAACTTTGAACATGTGCCACTGGTGTTGTACTGTCGTGGACTGAAGGCGATTTGGGAGATTCGTCGCACGCTCCGTCCGGTGGACCGGCGCGTGAGACGCGTGACGGCGTCGATGACCACGTCGGGTCGGCGGTGCAGGCGCTCAGGCGGTCGCAAGGCCGGAGCTGCGCTTGGCTGCGAGGGCCGTTATCACTGCTTGCAGTTCTTGTTATTCTTTTTCTTTTCCGCACGGAATCGCAAATGGGGATGCCTTAACGTATTCGAAAACTCCCGAAACTTTGCCCAAAATTGTCCCCCGCGTGAAACTGCATGTTTTTAATGGAGTCGAAAGTGGGCGTGGCCAAACTGCTCTACAGCGCCACCTAACGTGAGATAGACCGAACCGTACGTCGTAGAGATCTGAAACTCGGTATGTATGTAGATCGCCTCACATCAAGAACAAAAGTCTCTTGGAGGTATGCTCTAAAACGTACAAGGAGGCGGCCATTTTGGGTCAAAGGGCAAATTTTGGCCATTTTTCATATTTACACACCTCGCAGGAAAATTTTCACGCCCCAGGGATTTTGAGCTACGGACTTCATTTTTGGTCAGTATGCAGTTAAGGGATGGGGGCACAAAAGTTATCAGAAGACTTGAGTTTTTGAGCATGTTTAGGGGGCTTGGCCAAGCGGCGAACTTGGCGTACTCGCCAGTGTAAACGAAATGCTATATCTTTCACCTAAAAAGTTCAATCTGCACCAAACTTGGTATGAGTCATCCATGTTGGATGCATGTCAATCCTATGTGGTCATATGCTGACGTCATCTAAGCCCCGCCCCCTCAGAACAGGAAGTCACTTTTTTTACTTGGAAAGCTCCATTTCTGGCCCCCTTCACCTAATCAACATGATCTTGTGTCAGAATACAGAAAACAAGTTGGTCTAACTTGCTTTAAAGCACCAAAAGTTTTCAGTTGAAGGCGTGGCTATGGCTGCTTGGTGAAGTCAGACATCACGCCGTTACCATACGTTTGGCTCTAAATTCTACAGTTTTGAGCCGAGATGCACCAAACTCACTGGGATCGATCCTAATCCGCCCCCCAACAGGTGTGCAGTCAAATATTTGATGGGCGTGGCCTATAGCCTCCACAGCGCCCCCTAGAACAACTAAAAACATCAGCCCCAAGCCATGCTTTCACCGACAATCATGAAACTCAGCACACCTGTGCGTCTTGTCAGGACCTACAAAATAGTGTGGGCGTGGCGAGAATGGCACATTCCAATCCCTCGCCGTTTGCATACGTTCGGCTCTAAATCTCACATGCATCATCCGATTTGCACCAAACTAGATATGAATGACCTTTGTTCACATCTAAAGAGCCCAATAGGATTATATTGGAGTGTGACTCCATTGCGCCCCCTAGATAATATAAACAGTTATATCTCCTTGAGACATCATCCGATCTGCACCATATTTTTTGTGCATCAATACGGAGCGGCGCTTGAAACGTTGGCGTGCTATATGTCTGACGTCGCTAAACCCCGCCCCCACAAAACAGGAAGTGACGGTAACTCCTGTCTGGAAGGTGAGATATCGCTCCAACTTTGAACACGTGCCACTGGTGTCGTACTGACGTGGACTGAAGGCGATTTGGGAGATTTGTTGCACGCACCGCCCGGTTGACGGGCGCGGGAGACGCTTGACGGCGTCGATGACCACGTCGGGGCGGCGGTGCCGGTGGTCAGGCGGTCGCATGGCCGGAGCTGCGCTTGGCTGCGAGGGCCGTTATCACTGCTTGCAGTTCTTGTTATTATTATTCTTTTTCTTTTCCGCACGGAATCGCAAATGGGGATGCCTTAACGTATTCGAAAACTCCCGAAACTTTACCCAAAATTGTCCCCCGCGTGAAACTGCATGATTTTAATATACCCGAAAGTGGGCGTTACCAAACTGCTCTATAGCGCCACCTAACGTGAGATAGCCCGAACCGTATGTCGTAGAGATCTGAAACTCGGTATGTATGTAGATCGCCTCAAATCAAGAACAAAAGTCTCTTGGAGGTATGCTCTAAAACGTACAAGGAGGCGGCCATCTTGGGTCAAAGGGCAAATTTTGGCCATTTTTCATATTTACACACCTCGCAGGAAAATTTTCACGCCCCAGGGATTTTGAGCTAGAGACTTCATTTTTGGTCAGTATGCAGTTAAGGGATGGGGGCACAAAAGTTATCAGAAGACTTGAGTTTTTGAGCATGTTTAGGGGGCTTGGCCAAGCGGCGAACTTGGCGTACTCGCCAGTGTAAACGAAACGCTATATCTTTCACCTAAAAAGTTTATTCTGCACCAAACTTGGTATGAGTCATCCATGTTGGATGCATGTCAATCCTATGTGGTCATATGCTGACGTCATCTAAGCCCCGCCCCCTCAGAATAGGAAGTCACTTTTTTTACTTGGAAAGCTCCATTTCTGGCCCCCTTCACCTAATCAACATGATCTTGTGTCAGAATACAGATAACAAGTTGGTCTAACTTGCTTTAAAGCACCAAAAGTTTTCAGTTGAAGGCGTGGCTATGGCGGCTTGGTGAAGTTAGACATCACGCCGTTACCATACGTTTGGCTCTAAATTCTACAGTTTTGAGCCGAGATGCACCAAACTCACTGGGATCGATCCTAATCCACCCCCCAACAGGTTTGCAGTCCAATATTTGATGGGCGTGGCCTAATGCCTCCACAGCGCCCCCTAGAACATCTAAAAACATCAGATCCAAGCCATGCTTTCACCGACAATCGTGAAACTCAGCACACCTGTGCGTCTTGTCAGGACCTACAAAATAGTGTGGGCGTGGCGAGAATGGCACATTCCAATCCCTCGCCGTTTGCATACGTTCGGCTCTAAATCTCACATGCATCATCCGATTTGCACCAAACTAGATATGAATGACCATTGTTAACATCTAAAGAGCCCAATAGGATTATATTGGAGTGTGACTCCATTGCGCCCCCTAGATAATATAAACAGCTATATCTCCTTGAGACATCATCCGATCTGCACCATATTTTTTGTGCATCATTACGGAGCAACGCTTGACACGTTGGGGTTGTATATTTCTGAAGTCGTTAAACCCCGCCCCCACAAAACAGGAAGTGACAGTAACTCCTGTCTGGAAGGTGAGATATCGCTCCAACTTTGAACACGTGCCACTGGTGTGGTACTGACGTGGACTGAAGGCGATTTGGGAGATTCGTCGCACGCTCCGCCCGGTGGACGGGCGCGGGAGACGCGGGACGGCGTCGATGACCACGTCGGGGCGGCGGTGCCGGCGGTCAGGCGGTCGCAAGGCCGGAGCTGCGCTTGGCTGCGAGGGCCGTTATCACTGCTTGCAGTTCTTGTTAGGCCCGAGCAGCTAAGCGCTGCGAAGGCCTATTGTATCTGCAAGATTTCACTATTTTTATTCTTCTTATGATTCTTTTTCTTTTCCGCGCGGAATCTTAAATGGCGATGCCTGAACGTATTCGAAAACTCCCGAAACTTTACCCAAAATTGTCCCCCGCGTGAAATCACATGTTTTTAATGTACTCGAAAGTGGGCGTCGCCAAACTGCTCTATAGCGCCACCTAACGTGAGATAGCCCGAACCGTAAGTCGTAGAGATCTGAAAATCGGTATGTACGTAGATCGCCTCAAATCAAGAACAAAAGTCTCTTGGAGGTATGCTCTAAAACGTACAAGGAGGCGGCCATCTTGCGTCAAAGGGCAAATTTTGGCCATTTTTCATATTTACACACCTCGCAGGAAAATTTTCACGCCCCAGGGATTTTAAGCTACGGCCTTCATCTTTGGTCAGTATGCAGTTAAGGGATGGGGGCACAAAAGTTATCAGAAGACTTGAGTTTTTGAGCATGTTTAGGGGGCTTGGCCAAGCGGCGAACTTGGCGTACTCGCCAGTGTAAACGAAATGCTATATCTTTCACCTAAAAAGTTTAATCTGCACCAAACTTGGTATGAGTCATCCATGTTGGATGCTTGTCAATCCTATGTGGTCATATGCTGACGTCATCTAAGCCCCGCCCCCTCAGAACAGGAAGTCACTTTTTTTACTTGGAAAGCTCCATCTCTTGCCCCCTTCACCTAATCAACATGATCTTGTGTCAGAATACAGATAACAAGTTGGTCTAACTTGCTTTAAAGCACCAAAAGTTTTCAGTTGAAGGCGTGGCTCTGGCGGCTTGGTGAAGTCAGACATCACGCCGTCATCATACGTTTGGCTCTAAATTCTACAGTTTTGAGCCCAGATGCACCAAACTCACTGGGATCGATCCTAATCCGCCCCCCAACAGGTCTACGGTCCAATATTTGATGGGCGTGGCCTAATGCCTCCACAGCGCCCCCTAGAAAAACTAAAAACATCAGCCCCAAGCCATGCTTTCACCGACAATCATGAAACTCAGCACACCTGTGCGTCTTGTCAGGACCTACAAACAAGTGTGGGCGTGGCGAGAATGGCACATTCCAATCCCTCGCCGTTTGCATACGTTCGGCTCTAAATCTCACATGCATCATCCGATTTGCACCAAACTAGATATGAATGACCTTTGTTAACATCTAAAGAGCCCAATAGGATTATATTGGAGTGTGACTCCAGTGCGCCCCCTAGATCATTTAAACAGCTATATCTCCTTGAGACATTATCCGATCTGCACCGTGTTTTTTGTGCATCATTACGGAGGAGTGCTTCACACGTTGGCGTGGTACATTTGTGACGTCGCTAAACCCCGCCCCCACAAAACAGGAAGTGACGGTAACTCCTGTCTGGAAGTTGAGGTATCGCTCCAACTTTGAACACGTGCCACTGGTGTCGTACTGACGTGGACTGAAGGCGATTTGGGAGATTCGTCACACGCTCCGTCCGGTGGACCGGCGCGTGAGACGCGTGACGGCGTCGATGACCACGTCGGGCCAAACTGCTCTATAGCGCCACCTAACGTGAGATAGCCCGAACCGTAAGTCGTAGAGATCTGAAAATCGGTATGTACGTAGATCGCCTCAAATCAAGAACAAAAGTCTCTTGGAGGTATGCTCTAAAACGTACAAGGAGGCGGCCATCTTGCGTCAAAGGGCAAATTTTGGCCATTTTCATATTTACACACCTCGCAGGAAAATTTTCACGCCCCAGGGATTTTAAGCTACGGCCTTCATCTTTGGTCAGTATGCAGTTAAGGGATGGGGGCACAAAAGTTATCAGAAGACTTGAGTTTTTGAGCATGTTTAGGGGGCTTGGCCAAGCGGCGAACTTGGCGTACTCGCCAGTGTAAACGAAATGCTATATCTTTCACCTAAAAAGTTTAATCTGCACCAAACTTGGTATGAGTCATCCATGTTGGATGCTTGTCAATCCTATGTGGTCATATGCTGACGTCATCTAAGCCCCGCCCCCTCAGAACAGGAAGTCACTTTTTTTACTTGGAAAGCTCCATCTCTTGCCCCCTTCACCTAATCAACATGATCTTGTGTCAGAATACAGATAACAAGTTGGTCTAACTTGCTTTAAAGCACCAAAAGTTTTCAGTTGAAGGCGTGGCTCTGGCGGCTTGGTGAAGTCAGACATCACGCCGTCATCATACGTTTGGCTCTAAATTCTACAGTTTTGAGCCCAGATGCACCAAACTCACTGGGATCGATCCTAATCCGCCCCCCAACAGGTCTACGGTCCAATATTTGATGGGCGTGGCCTAATGCCTCCACAGCGCCCCCTAGAACAACTAAAAACATCAGCCCCAAGCCATGCTTTCACCGACAATCATGAAACTCAGCACACCTGTGCGTCTTGTCAGGACCTACAAACAAGTGTGGGCGTGGCGAGAATGGCACATTCCAATCCCTCGCCGTTTGCATACGTTCGGCTCTAAATCTCACATGCATCATCCGATTTGCACCAAACTAGATATGAATGACCTTTGTTAACATCTAAAGAGCCCAATAGGATTATATTGGAGTGTGACTCCAGTGCGCCCCCTAGATCATTTAAACAGCTATATCTCCTTGAGACATTATCCGATCTGCACCGTGTTTTTTGTGCATCATTACGGAGGAGTGCTTCACACGTTGGCGTGGTACATTTGTGACGTCGCTAAACCCCGCCCCCACAAAACAGGAAGTGACGGTAACTCCTGTCTGGAAGTTGAGGTATCGCTCCAACTTTGAACACGTGCCACTGGTGTCGTACTGACGTGGACTGAAGGCGATTTGGGAGATTCGTCACACGCTCCGTCCGGTGGACCGGCGCGTGAGACGCGTGACGGCGTCGATGACCACGTCGGGGCGGCGGTGCAGGCGGTCAGGCGGTCGCAAGGCCGGAGCTGCGCTTGGCTGCGAGGGCCGTTATCACTGCTTGCAGTTCTTGTTAGGCCCGAGCAGCTAAGCGCTGCGAAGGCCTATTGTATCTGCAAGATTTCACTATTATTTTTTTTATTCCGGCTTCTTACTTCTTCTCCACGCGGTATCGCGAATGGGGAGGCCTGAACGTATTCGAAAACTCACCAAACTTTGCCCAAAATTGTCCCCCGCGTGAAATCACATGTTTTTAATGTACTCGAAAGTGGGCGTCGCCGAACTGCTCTATAGCGCCACCTAACGTGAGATAGCCCGAACCGTACGTCGTAGAGATCTGAAACTCGGTATGTATGTAGATCGCCTCTCATCAAGAACAAAAGTCTCTTGGAGGTATGCTCTAAAACGTACAAGGAGGCGGCCATCTTGGGTCAAAGGGCAAAATTTGGCCATTTTTCATATTTACACACCTCGCAGGAAAATTTTCACGCCCTAGGGATTTTGAGCTACGGACTTCATCTTTGGTCGGTATGCAGTTAAGGGATGGGGGCACAAAAGTTATCAGAAGACTTGAGTTTTTGAGCATGTTTAGGGGGCTTGGCCAAGCGGCGAACTTGGCGTACTCGCCAGTGTAAACGAAATGCAATAACTTTCACGTAAAAAGTTAAATCAGCACCAAACTTGGTATGAGTCATCCATGTTGGATGGCCGACAATCCTATGTGGTCAAATGATGACGTAATATAAGCTCCGCCCCCTCAGAACAGGAAGTCACGTTTTTTCCTTGGAAAGCTCCATCTCTGGCCCCCTTCACCTAATCAACATGATCTTGTGTCAGAATACAGATAACAAGTTGGTCTCACTTGCTTTAAAGCACCAACAGTTTTCAGTTGAAGGCGTGGCTATGGCGGCTTGGTGAAGTCAGACATCACGCCGTTACCATACGTTTGGCTCTAAATTCTACAGTTTTGAGCCGAGATGCACCAAACTCACTGGGATCGATCCTAATCCGCCCCTCAACAGGTGTGCAGTCCAATATTTGATGGGCGTGGCTTAATACCTCAACAGCGCCCCCTAGAAAATCTAAAAACATCAGCCCCAAGCCATGCTTTCACCGACAATCATGAAACTCAGCACATCTGTGCGTCTTGTAAGGTCCTACAAAATAATGTGGGCTCGGCAGAATGGCACATTCCAATCCCTCGCCATTTGCATACGTTCGGCTCTTAATCTCACATGCATCATCCGATTTGCACCAAACTCGATATGAATGACCTTTGTTAACCTCTAAAGAGCCCAATAGGATTATATTGGAGTGTGACTCCAGTGCGCCCCCTAGATAATATAAACAGCTATATCTCCTTGAGACATCATCCGATCTGCACCATATTTTTTGTGCATCATTACGGAGCAGCGCTTGAAACGTTGGCGTGGTATATTTCTGACGTCGCTAAACCCCGCCCCCACAAAACAGGAAGTGACGGTAACTCCTGTCTGGAAGGTGAGATATCGCTCCAACTTTGAACACGTGCCACTGGTGTCGTACTGACGTGGACTGAAGGCGATTTGGGAGATTCGTCGCACGCTCCGCCCGGTGGACGGGCGCGGGAGACGCGTGACGGCGTCGATGATCACGTCGGGGCGGCGGTGCCGGCGGTCAGGCGGTCGCATGGCCGGAGCTGCGCTTGGCTGCGAGGGCCGTTATCACTGCTTGCAGTTCTTGTTATGATTCTTTTTCTTTTCCGCACGGAATCGCAAATGGGGATGCCTTAACGTATTCGAAAACTCCCGAAACTTTGCCCAAAATTGTCCCCCGCGTGAAACTGCATGTTTTTAATGGAGTCGAAAGTGGGCGTGGCCAAACTGCTCTACAGCGCCACCTAACGTGAGATAGACCGAACCGTACGTCCTAGAGATCTGAAACTCGGTATGTATGTAGATCTTCTCAAATCAAGAAAAAAAGTCTCTTGGAGGTATGCTCTAAAACGTACAAGGAGGCGGCCATTTTGGGTCAAAGGGCAAATTTTGGCCATTTTTCATATTTACACACCTCGCAGGAAAATTTTCACGCCCCAGGGATTTTGAGCTACGGACTTCATTTTTGGTCAGTATGCAGTTAAGGGATGGGGGCACAAAAGTTATCAGAAGACTTGAGTTTTTGAGCATGTTTAGGGGGCTTGGCCAAGCGGCGAACTTGGCGTACTCGCCAGTGTAAACGAAACGCTATATCTTTCACCTAAAAAGTTTAAACTGCACCAAACTTGGTATGAGTCATCCATGTTGGATGGCCGATGATCCTATGTGGTCATATGCTGACGTCATCTAAGCTCCGCCCCCTCAGAACAGGAAGTCACTTTTTTTACTTGGAAAGCTCCATTTCTGGCCCCCTTCACCTAATCAACATGATCTTGTGTCAGAATACAGATAACAAGTTGGTCTCACTTGCTTTAAAGCACCAACAGTTTTCAGTTGAAGGCGTGGCTATGGCTGCTTGGCGAAGTCAGACATCACGCCGTTACCATACGTTTGGCTCTAAATTCTACAGTTTTGAGTCGAGATGCACCAAACTCACTGGGATCGATCCTAATCCGCCCCCCAACAGGTGTGCAGTCCAATATTTGATGGGCGTGGCCTAATGCCTCTACAGCGCCCCCTAGAAACTCTAAAAACATCAGCTCCAAGCCATGCTTTCACCGACAATCGTGAAACTCAGCACACCTGTGCGTCTTGTCAGGACCTACAAAATAGTGTGGGCGTGGCAGAATGGCACATTCCAATCCCTCGCCGTTTGCTTACGTTCGGCTCTAAATCTCACACGCATCATCCGATTTACACCAAACTAGATATGAATGACCTTTGTTAACCTCTAAAGAGCCCAATAGGATTATATTGGAGTGTGACTCCAGTGCGCCCCCTAGATAATATAAACAGCTATATCTCCTTGAGACATCATCCGATCTGCACCATATTTTTTGTGCATCATTACGGAGCAGTGCTTCACACGTTGGCGTGGTATATTTCTGACGTCGCTAAACCCCGCCCCAACAAAACAGGAAGTGACGGTAACTCCTGTCTGGAAGGTGAGATATCGTTCCAACTTTGAACACGTGCCACTGGTGTCGTACTGTCGTGGACTGAAGGCGATTTGAGAGATTCGTCGCACGCTCCGCCCGGTGGACGGGCGCGGGAGACACGGGACGGCGTCGATGACCACGTCGGGGCGGCGGTGCCGGCAGTCAGGCGGTCGCAAGGCCGGAGCTGCGCTTGGCTGCGAGGGCCGTTATCACTGCTTGCAGTTCTTGTTAGGCCCGAGCAGCTAAGCGCTGCGAAGGCCTATTGTATCTGCAAGATTTCACTATTATTATTATTATTATTTCTCTTCTTACTTCTTTTCCGCGCGGAATCGCAAATGGGGATGCCTGAACGTATTCGAAAACTCCCGAAACTTTACCCAAAATTGTCCCCCGCGTGAAATCACATGTTTTTAATGGACTCGAAAGTGGGCGTCGCCAAACTGCTCTATAGCGCCACCTAACGTGAGATAGCCCGAACCGTACGTCGTAGAGATCTGAAACTCGGTATGTACGTAGATCGCCTCAAATCAAGAAAAAAAGTCTCTTGGAGGTATGCTCTAAAACGTACAAGGAGGCGGCCATTTTGGGTCAAAGGGCAAATTTTGGCCATTTTTCATATTTACACACCTCGCAGGAAAATTTTCACGCCCCAGGGATTTTGAGCTACGGACTTCATTTTTGGTCAGTATGCAGTTAAGGGATGGGGGCACAAAAGTTATCAGAAGACTTGAGTTTTTGAGCATGTTTAGGGGGCTTGGCCAAGCGGCGAACTTGGCGTACTCGCCAGTGTAAACGAAACGCTATATCTTTCACCTAAAAAGTTCAATCTGCACCAAACTTGGTATGAGTCATCCATGTTGGATGCATGTCAATCCTATGTGGTCATATGCTGACGTCATCTAAGCCCCGCCCCCTCAGAACAGGAAGTCACTTTTTTTACTTGGAAAGCTCCATTTCTGGCCCCCTTCACCTAATCAACATGATCTTGTGTCAGAATACAGATAACAAGTTGGTCTAACTTGCTTTAAAGCACCAACAGTGTTCAGTTGAAGGCGTGGCTATGGCGACTTGGTGAAGTCAGACATCACGCCGTTACCATACGTTTGGCTCTAAATTCTACAGTTTTGAGCCGAGATGCACCAAACTCACTGGGATCGATCCTAATCCGCCCCCCAACAGGTGTGAGGTCCAATATTTGATGGGCGTGGCCTAATGCCTCCACAGCGCCCCCTAGAACATCTAAAAACATCAGCCCCAAGCCATGCTTTCACCGACAATCATGAAACTCAGCACACCTGTGCGTCTTGTCAGGACCTACAAAATAGTGTGGGCGTGGCTTAATGGCACATTCCAATCCCTCGCCGTTTGCATACGTTCGGCTCTAAATCTCACACGCATCATCCGATTTGCACCAAACTAGATATGAATGACCTTTGTTAACATCTAAAGAGCCCAATAGGATTATATTGGAGTTTGACTCCACTGCGCCCCCTATATCATGTAAACAGCTATATCTCCTTGAGACATCATCTGATCTGCACCATATTTTTTGTGCATCATTACGGAGCAGCGCTTCACACGTTGGCATTTTATATTTCTGACGTCGCTGAACCCCACCCCCACAAAACAGGAAGTGACGGTAACTCCTGTCTGGTACGTGGCATATCGCTCCAACTTTGAACACATGTCACTGGTGTCGTACTGTCGTGGACTGAAGGCGATTTGGGAGATTCAATATTTGATGGGCGTGGCCTAATGCCTCCACAGCGCCCCCTAGAACAACTAAAAACATCAGCCCCAAGCCATGCTTTCACCGACAATCATGAAACTCAGCACATCTGTGCGTCTTGTCAGGACCTACAAAATAGTGTGGGCGTGGCAGAATGGCACATTCCAATCCCTCGCCGTTTGCATACGTTCGGCTCTAAATCTCACATGCATCATCCGATTTGCACCAAACTAGATATGAATGACCTTTGTTCACATCTTAAGAGCCCAATGGGATTATATTGGAGTGTGACTCCAGTGCCTCCCCTAGATAATTTAATCAGCTATATCTCCCTGAGACATCATCCGATCTGCACTGTAGTTTTTGGTGCATTATTACGGAGCAGCGCTGGACACATTGGCGTGGTACAATGTTACACGTCACTAAAAGATCTGCCCGCTCAAACTTTTAACATATAATGCTGTGATTTTTTTCCACTGACTCTTCATAGCCACACATGATATATTGAATAGCCTTCAAGAAGTCCTCTCCAATCCTTTTCCACAAAACAGGAACTGACAGTCACTCAAATTTTCAATTTTCTTTATTAACAACACAGTGCATATTAATAACAGTACATCTGTTACATGCCAGAGTTAGCCAAAGGCTAATTTTAATCTTTAGTCCCAGTTAACAGTTGCACCCTAATAAAAAAAATAACATGGAATGTTAAACAATAAAATCATCAACAAATAAGAACTCCTTTCTGGAAGGTTAGACATCACTCCAACTTTCAACACATTCCACTTGTGTCATACTGTTGTGGAGTGAAGGCCATTTGGAATATTCGTCAAATACTCTGCCTCGTGCTCGGGTGCAGGAAAGGCGTGACACTATTGATGATGCTGCTGGAGCGGCAGTGTTGGCCCTTTTGGAGTCACAAGGTTGTGGCGTTGTTCAGCAGCGACACTTTCTGTGTGTCATAACAGACCAGAATTAATCACAGACACCAACAAGAATTTATTATGCTCATGTTTCTCTTTATATACACATTCTTTACATTGGCACAAAACATCTTTGAACGCACACTTTACCAGTCTACAGTTTAAAGGTTTTCTACTTGTCAGCACAATCAGCAGGGCAACACAGGGATTCGAACCCCGTCCCACAAGTGGGAGTACCAATACCATTGCCTTTTGCTTTTTTTTTTTTAATGCTATATGACAAGGTAAAGCAAAACTTGCATTAAGAACAGCATGCTAATTTTTGTATGTTAACTTATATTAATAGCCGTTTATCACTACTTTCAAATATATTTGTGGAAGTTACATAAATGCCGTCTTAATGCAAGAAACGAAACCTTTACACAATAAAGACTTTTGTTTACTGTTAAATAGAACACATTTTTATGTAAATTTCATAACAAGGTAATTAAAGTGCTTAGCATTCTCATTTTTTAAACCTTCTAAAATATACAGAAAACATAAACTTAATTTAAAATAAAAACTAATAGTTATATAAATAACATGTACAAAAATACTCTTCCCCCCTTCAATATACTCTCATCTGTACTTAAAGAAAAACACAAACTAATTATTTCATTAAAAGCAACATCAGCTTACAACCACACTCAGGTGTTGTTCGTTTATGTGCTGTGTGCAATGGAGTTGTTAAGCTCCTTGAGGATGTTTGTGGATTTTTATGTACAGTGTGCAATGGTAGGCTGAGGCCACCTTGTTTATCAGTGCTAGCTGTCGTCTGTCCCTGTTCTGGTGTCGTGTTGTTTCCCTGGTTCTGTGTTACTGTGTTATGTTGCTCGGAGGTTTTGGATTGAGTTAAAAACCATTTAAAAAATACTCTTCCCCCCCAATATACTCTCCATCTGTACTTCAAAAACTACATCAGCTTAAAACCACACAGTATTCCCTCATGATCACTAAAATATGTTGGTATTACCACTGCTTCTCCCTCATAAACATCTGATTTAACATAGATGTGATCTATTAAACTACCCCTTTCAGTAGTTGCTTCCTGGACTATTTGAACATATCCTCTGGTTTTAACACAATTTAAGATAGTTGATGACTTTAAAATATCATCATTAAAATCTCCCATCAATGCTATTGTTCCAGTTGCCAATTGCTCCAGCCAGTCAAGCATCTTTACCAAATTTATTTTAAATAATGACAGAGGATACTGTGGTGAGCGATAAATTACAACCATTTTAATGTTCAAATGCAAAAAGTTATAAATTAAACACTCTAGATTGACCTGTGGTGGCTTTAAAACTTCATATTCCACACCATCTGCAGTATACATGCCAACACCGCCATGTTGTTGGTCTTGCAAACCAATTAAGGATGGCTGGGTACCATCATATGATAAACGTCGGGGACTGTTGTTGAAACTGTAACCATCAATCTTTACCGTATCAGCTTGAGGTTCAAGAATCCATGTTTCTGTTACAGCAATACATTTAGGTTTCCATTGCTGAGTACAAAAAGCTAAATCCTTAACATGTCTATTTAAACTTTGGACGTTCATTAAGAACACAGTAAAAGCAGATGTGTCAAATCCCCTCAACTGTGCAGGTCCACACATCAAAAGGGGTGTCATACTCTGGATAGCAACCGTAATGTCATCCTTACAATAAATCCTTTTTGCATCAAAGTCTTGAATGGTCAAACCTGAAAGACTCCTAACTCTGCTTAGAGCAACATAAGCTTGACCAGGTGCAAAGATTTTGTTTAGACAAACAACAGCTTTGTCTACAGTTAAGCCTTGTACTTTGTGTACCGTACAGGCCCACGCCAATTTCAGTGGAAATTGTCGTCGCAATCCACCTTTAACAGTGGCTCTTTCCTCCTCTGGTACAATAGGTGTGGAACCAACCACATCCGAGGACCCATACACACACGTTTTCCTTCTGTGGATGCCTACACGATCGTCATCAAATCTAACATAAACCAATTTAGGAAACTTGTCCTTTTCTGGTATTATGATATCTGTCACAGTGCCACAAACACCGTTAACTAAACCATCCCCGACATCCACGTTTTTACACAGCATAACGCGTGCACCCTTACCCAACAACAGAACCTCTGACAAACCGGTATGTAAAGCTTTGGCGTGACTCCCTTGCAACAACCGCAATTTGCCTGTTTTTTTATCGTTTACAGAATCCTGTGCCTCAATTTTCACATATTCTGGGCAACTCTCAAACAACTGTTTCATATTATGCTCATTTACTTGTTCATTTGTTGCAAATATATGCAAGGCTGAGCTGACCTCACCTGTTTCACAAACTTTTAAAACGTTTATGTCACCAGGTAGCATAGGGGTCTCTTTTGAACGAGTCCTCATCCGGTTTAACAGCTGGGAAAACACAAAATCTTTTTGCCGAACTATTTCCGTTAGTTCCACAACTTTAAATAAATCAGACCACAAGTTGCTGCCAACCCCATCAGAATACAACGGTTTGCCTTTGACAGGAGGTAACTGGAAGAAATCTCCAACTGCCACTACGCTAATGTTTCCAAATGAGCCTACGTTTCCCGTTTGTTTGATCTGTCGCAATCTACCATGCACATATGATAGCAAATTGTGATCTACCATTGATATTTCATCTATGATGAGAATATGTACATCACTATATTTCAGACGTAATGAATTGAGCTTCTCTTCTCCCAAAGGAGTGTACGGTAAGCGTACATCAATTCCAATAGAAAATGTTGTGTGAATTGTTGTTGCTTCCAAATTATACGCAGCAATACCTGTAGGAGCAGTCAATAAAATAGGTGTGTTGTCAGGGTATTGACACATTGATGACAATAATCGTTTTGATTCATATTCAATCGCTCTAATCAAATGACTTTTACCTGTGCCAGCACCTCCTGTAATCAAAATGTGTAACGGTTCAGGATTTTTTCCATTTACCTTGTCTAAACACCATTGCCTGATTTGGTTAAAAACAGAGAACTGTCTTTCATTCAAAGATCTAATTAATGCTAAGCCTTCCATTCTACTCAGCATGCTTTTCTTCTCAAATGCATTTCCCTTGGAAGATGAACTTAAATCTGGGATGTGTTCTTTTTCATCACTCAGCGTTGCTTTTATTTCTTTCATTCCTTCCACACCCTCCAACCGTTCCATCTCCACTTCAGGACACAACTCACACCATGCATTTTCAAGCAGTACGTCGCCAACCACCTGATCTGCTGCCTCCAGGTTAAAAGATTCCACTTCGAATTCACTTCTATTTAAATCTACGACAGACTTCACTAAATGTTTGGTTCCATCAATAAATTTAATGACACCAAGTCTATAAAATTGTTCAAATCTTTCACAACCTGAAGGCTTCAGATCAGCATCAACGCGATACGGCAGAAATAATTGCATTATGCTCTGATAAAACTTTTCTGGATCTTTGGCCTCTGAAAAACGCGCATAACGAACAACTGATGGTTGTGTTCGACTTCTTTTGGCCACAAAACCTAAACCATTATTCAACTTCACAGCAGATTTACATTTTTCATTCTTGGACAGAACCCGATAGTCAGATGCAAACTTTGCAATGCACATATCGTTAAAAATATCATCTTTTGGACGATTTTTATAGCGATCAACCAAACCAGTCATCCACATTTCCTCTGAACTGAGATCATTTGTAGCTGCCTTCTGTTTCAAAACAGAAATAGGTAAACTCATTTTCACAATGTTGTCTCCAGTTGGAATAAAAACAACCTTCCTAGAACACTCCTTTAAATGCATACTGGTTAGTCGATACACCGCTTCCTGAGCACAAACGTCCCGATTATGTAGATATACACTACCAAGCTTCTTTAACGCTTCTTTAGCACTAACATTGCCATCTCTGGATGCTTCTCTCTGGGCATTTCCTAGCATGAGGCCAATTTCTTTCTCACTTTTTGACATATAAGAAACTATGTAGACACAACAAGCATATGCATCTACACAATATTGAATATCGAGATTAGCATTCCATGCTTTTAACAGCGGCGGGCTATACTGATTAATCCAAATTTCATTAATCTCTCTTTTCAAAACTACATGTGTATGTCGACTAACGCGTTTATAGACCTTTTCAAATATTTCTTGGTTTATACCCAGTCTTCTAAAAATTTCTTCTACAGTCCTATAGGGACAAGTTTCATCTGCAAGGAGACTCTTCACTTTACTTAGAATCTCCTTTGCCTGATTTTGAGCCATAGCCTCTTTACTTGCACAGGCACACTGTACATTGCTGCTTGTTTTATCCAAATTACATGTACAAGTCTTATTCTTATCCCTTTCATCACGACAAATAAATGTTCTGCTAGATGCAGGTCGGGGAAAGTTAAAACGACAAACTGTGTTTTTCTTTTTACATGATTTTGAGTGACGTTTTGAATGCTGCTGAACAGATGTAACCACTTCAAACAATGGTTCATCCTCAGATGGAAGTTCGCATGTTATATACTTATCTATAAATTCCACAACTTCCTCATCTGTGTTTTGATCTAGGATTGGAGCCCCAGAAATCCAGAAAAGGCAATGACAATGAGGGGAACCACGTTGCTGAAATTCAACACGGTAATAATAGTCAACGACTTTACCAATGGGATTAGCAGGAGACATGAGAACTTCTCTTAAGAAAACATGCCATCGAAAATCAAACATCCTGGCAGCAGTCACAGGATTGCGACGTAAGAGTTCGCATTTATCTGCCCATTCCAATTGCTCAGCCGTCTCTGTTCGCCCATCCTGTTTCAAAAGGGTATATAAAAGATTAGTCCATCTCATATCTGCTGATGAAAACGACGCAAACCAAGTAGGCTTACCCAGCTGTTTAACACAGGCTAGGATGTCCCGTTTTGCAGACTGCCAAAAAGCTGGAGTCCCTCTAATGGGTTTTAGGAACCGATAGCCATCATCAAACTCCAACAACTTCTTCAAAGTCTCCTCATTTTTCAACAAGTCACCCAAATTCTGGGATTTACCACATTGCCCTTTACGCAATGCTACTGACACATTAGAAATAACCTGTTCTAATTCAGACAAGTACTGTGCATAAAATATATATTCAACATTGGATGAAAATCTACCATCAGCATGTAAAAGCCTGTTATTAAAATACCGAAACAATGTTAAACGATGTGACCTGTTTGCATGGTAAGTATTTTGTCCAGATGGAAACAAACCAGGGAAGCACTTGGCTTCATTATCTGGATCACTTAGTAATTTTACTGGATTATTACCTTCACCAGGAGCAACATTTAAAATGTTATCCAAATACTGATCCAAAGCTTCCTGACCTATGTCAACAGGCATGAGACATGTATCCTGAAACATGCAATGATGCTGTCGATCGTGCAACAACTCTTCAGTCTCCTCCAATTCTTTTTCAGAAATATCAGGAATGACATCTTTCTCCACTACATCATCTTCATCTCTACAAAACTCATTGATCCAATTCTCATTAAAATCTATATCTTTATAGTATTTGTTAAACTGTTTTAAATACTTAAGTGCTTCCCGTACATGCAAAGTATCAACAAACTGATACTTATAATGACCTTTGTAAGTTAATTTACGCTTTAATTTTACAGCAAGCAAAGATCCTTCCATATTACAACGAGGCAATACATTACATGTTTCAACAATATTTGCTGGAACACAAGTCACTGGTCCATGTACACCATTTTGTCCCCCTTTGGGTAAAGCCAACATTTTCATGAATGGTATATGTAAAGCTATTAAATGCTGTTCTAAACTATTTAGACAAGCCAATTGTGGAGGGATAACATCCACATTTAAATTGTTGGTCACACTTTCTGGTGGCATTACACCTTTGCTCATCTTGTAATGACAGGTATAACAAATCATCAGTTTACCTCTGGATGACTCTGTCAATTTACATTGCACAGCACAACTATTGTCACATTTGTGCACATAATCTTCAGAAATGCATTTTGCTGCAATTGTAGCACTAGATTGACTTTTGGAATAGAAATCTTTCCTACACACTAAAACTTGATGTCTAAACAGCAGTCTATGACAGACACAGCAGACAAAATCCGGCCCATCTTTAACCTTATCTAAAAACTCTTTGATAACAAAGTCAATTTCTTTTAACATTTCCTTACGTTGCTGTTGATTTAATTTCACACGCACTGAAACCTTTTTCTTATGTTCTATGTTACCATGATACCTTCTTCTACTAATCTCTTTTAATTTCTGTCTGTGCTGCAAATTAAGCTTAAATTTCTTCTTACTCATTGCCTTTACATTTTCTTTATGCACTAAATTAAATTTATATTTTTCTTTACTCAATGCCTTTACATTTTCTTTATGCACTAAATTAAATTTATATTTTTCTTTACTCAATGCCTTTACATTTTCTTTATGCACTAAATTAAATTGATATTTTTCTTTACTCAATGCCTTTACATTTTCTTTATGCACTAAATTAAATTGATATTTTTCTTTACTCAATGCCTTTACATTTTCTTTATGCACTAAATTAAATTTATATTTTTCTTTACTCAAAGTCTTAACTTTCTCTTGAAACAGCAAATCATCTTTATACATTTTTTTCCACAAACTCTTACGTTTCTCTTGATACACTAAATCATTTCTGTATTTTTCTTTACTTAGAAGCTTTTTCTTCTGTTGATGTAATGACTCAAATTGATACTTCATCCTCAACAATGCCTTTACTTTTTCTCTATAAAACCTAGCTTCCCTATACTTTCTTTTTAATTCTGCAATCTTTTTCCTTTTATAAGACAATTTTGAATAATACATTGCTTTATTTTTCAATTTAATCTTGTCTTTGTACTCCAAATCATGTTGGTAATCCATCACTTTTTTAAATGTCATTTTCTTCTTTAAATGTCGAGAAGTATTTGAACCAATTGTTTCTTTACTGTAATTTTTTTTTTTTGATTTTCTTCTATGCTTGTATGGTGTGTCTGATACATCATTAACTTTACAAAAACCATAGCAAAACTCTTGCTCACCCTGCAAGACACAAGTAATAACCTCAAAATGACAACCGTCACATTTCAGATATATTCCTTCATTTATACCAGTGGAGCTTGTACACCCATATTTGACCCATTCCTTGCCATTATGCACATACAAATTCACCCCTAATGCATTTGCAGTTGCCTGCATTTCAATTTCAGAAGCTTCATGTCCTACATACTTCATACAGGACTTCTTAACATAGTCAGACACAGAAGAAAATCCTTTCCCAACCAATCGTTTACCCTCTTTGTTCTTCTCCAAATAAGAAACAGCAGCCAGTCGTACTCTGCGATGACTCTTCTGGGAACCGCTTAGGACGTGAGACACTGCTCTGAAAAAACTGTTACCATCATTTACAATCTCTTCAGTCTTACACACACTCCCCAAAGGCCCAGAAGCCGTGGATCCTTGTGTGTCCTGTTTAACAAATGTAATATCATACTTGTTGCACAAAGCTTTTGAAACATCTGTACACACAGGATTAAATGACAAATGTGTATTAGCATTATGAATAATGACACTATCATCATCCAGTACGTAACTGTTTGCAGTTTTTGTACTTTCTAAAACATTAGGTTCATTTGCTGTCTTATTTCGAACACTATACCCTTGAGAAATGGAGACCCTTTCCTTACAGTAACCATAACAACTTTGTGTTTGCTTAACACAAACAACTGTCTCGTAATGGTTACCATGAATATTTTGTAGATACACACACTGATTTGAGAACTGACCAGCAGTACATTTATATTCAAGCCATTTATCAATATAATATGTAACTATGTTCACACCCAAACAGTCTGCTGCAGCTTGAATTTCCACTTCAGTTGCCCAGGATCCAACATATTGCATCCTTGATCTTTTAATATACTCATTTATAGAGGAATTTTCATTTCTCAAAATGTTACAATACATTTGAGGATTCCTTTCTAACTGTTTTACTACAGCAAGTCTAATTTTCCTGTGCCATTTCTGAGTCCCACTTACAGCCTGACTAACAGCCCGGAAAAAACAGTTTCCGTCCCCGACGATGGGTTCCACCTTGCATGGTATCCCCAAGTCCCCAACCAAGTCAGATGATGACTCACCTTTCTCGCATTCTACGTTCAAGTGTTTGCAAACAGCTTCCGACACCACTTTTGCAAGAGGATTAAACTTTAACGCTCTAGTCCTCACATTGGTGACAAACACATCTGAAGTTACAAGATCTTCATGAGTTTCTTGTATCTTTTTACAAGATGTACTACTCTGAGGCTTCTTTTGCCCTCCAGATTTATCTGTACACAAGACTTCCTGAACACAGACAGGTTTCAACAAATTACTGCCAACTGGACTAAATGAAGTCTCATTTCTGTGCATGTCAATTTGCACACCACTAATTTCAAATTCCTTGGGACTGGTTCTCTTTTGCCTAGCATATCTCTCAATATAATTCAAAAGATCATCAAAGCCGTTTAAATACAAAACGTTGCTTTTCCCTGTAACACTTACCATTCCATTACAATCACGTGCATGGGAATCTACAACGGCATACTTTCCATTCTGACTTATAAGAGCGCAGGTATTTCCATTTATAGTCAGAACACAAGTTTCATATGTGGCACACATCTTTTGCAATCCTTCACGGAGAGTAGTGTGCGCACCAGAATCTATAAACTCACCCTGGAAAACATCTACATGTCCAGCAACAAAATCTCCATACATCACATCTAAAGTACACCCGTCAATATCAACCTGCTTCGGCAAGTCTAAAACACAGAGCGTTTCCTTCCTACCACTAATCAGATTGTTGTCCCGCAAATAAGTGTACAAGGCGTCACCTCTAACAACAACATTATCTAATGTGTCAGAATGCCATGAAAAAACACTATCCATCTTGTGCTTTGCTAAAGCAACAAGAGTCACAGCTGCACACTGCAGTCCCCCGTACTTAAACCGATCATCGCCCTGATGGAATGATCCTCTAACTGATTGCTGACTACTTGAACTGGCACCATGACGTTCGTCTGTGACCTGCGTGTCAGTAATGACTGTGGTACATGCTTCTAAACCAAAGCTACTCTGTTGTACAGAAATCGCAGACATGCCATACTCTGTCGCATTTAATGATTTCCGAAGATTCATAATGTGAATCATTAAATCATTGAAGCAAGTGTTAAATACCACTACAGATGTACCCGTTTCTGATGCCAACCCCTGTAAATTTCTTGTTCCACAGTCCACAATGACAAAGTAAGATTCATGATGGATAACCAAGCTACATGAACCCTCAAGATTAAGAATGCACATTCCATTTCTCAACAAATACATCTGTAACTTCTCACTAAATTCCTCCTCCAGATTCAAATTAAATTGACCATAACTACTACCCCCAATTAGTACTTTCCATTTTTTACCAAAAATAATCTGTCGCTCCACCAACTTGCAAAACTCTGGCTTTGTGCCTCTCTGAGGTCTTGCTGTATCAATATATTCTGCCAACTTCTGACCTTCCGCATCAACTGCATCGACATCTGATGATTTCCAAGTGCAAATTGGAGAAGTTTGGTGTTTTATAGCAGCTACAACACTACTGGACATTAAAGTATTGCTAACAGACTGATTACTATGACTAACTGTTCCTAAAATAAGAGAAGGGGGGAACCGCTCTGAACACCTGCAAGAACTGGAGTTAACACACTGACCTCTTGTTTGGCTGCACTCGAAATCCACCGACACCTCAAGCATCTACAACGACATTAGAAAACATAATTTCTTTCATTTGTATTCATTTCTTTATATTTACTACCAAAAATGTTGTTATACAAACCTCCCGGTCAGAAACGAGCTCGGACGGACAGACAGACACCAAACCAGGACAGTCAGACACCTCCCGAGGATGGGGAGAAGGCACCACATCGCAGACATCCACCTGTTTGGATGTTGCCTCAACCTATAAAACAAAATCATTACATTAACTCATCTGAATTTAAACCAAGATTCCAAATAATTTAGACCAAGTGTTTTCAGTAATACACTTTATGGTTTCATATTACTTACATATTTAACATAATAAAAAGCTAAATATGGACCACACTTACATTCTTCTTCACGGACACAAGCCCCACACCAACAGCGGCAGGAGTTACGCTCAGTGTGGCTGAAACCTGAAAGACAAAGACAAATAAATTAATTATGAACAATTATCCGCATTGAAGTTCTGAAAAGTTAACTCGCTTAAGGTTTTACAAACCTGCTGTCTCACACGCCTGGTCCTTAAGACAGCTGGTTTCTTGAGACGTTCCACAGGCTTCATCTATAACACAAACAACATGTCAGATCTGTGTCTTTTCTAAAAGACAATACTGAGACTATATTTTGAAATACACTTTGCTGCAACTTACCTCGTTGCCTGTGTGAACATCTGCCACTGCCATTGGAGAAACTTTTTCCATGGCAACCAACAACTCAGGTGAAAAACGAACAGGATTCAGGGGGATGTAACACTCCTTCAAAACTGGAGTAGCAATCTGTTACACAAAAATTGAAATAATGAATATACTAATCACATTAAAAATGCTTTACAACAAGTGGTTGTGAAACACTCACCTTATCAGGAACCACCCTTTCCTTGGGTGAATCAGAGTCAGATTCCCCCGAATGGCTCCTCTATAAAAAGAACACACAAAAGCCATTTCAGAACATTACACACCAACTTAAATCCCATCCTTGCATAAAAGTACATTGGGAACAACAAGCTTCCTTACCTTCCTGCCGTATCTCACGGTTGTCCACTCTGGAGGCGGTGGACGTGGGACTCGTTCCACTCCCTTCACAACCAGACGTGGCACATACCTCGGCTTATACGGGGCAGCTGCCTGACTCGTGGCCAGTGGCTTGGGTGCAGACAGCTCCAGGAACTGATGCGCAAACACCCAAATGCGATCACTGAGGATGCGCATCCCCTTGTTGTCGTCAAGGTGAATCTAAACCAAAATAAAAGGTATATAAATCAGCAAAACAGACAAGTAAAATAAGTATTGAATATAAATTCTCACCACTTTCTAACTTCAGAATAAGATTGTACTTACTCCATCATAACTCCACAGATCGACGCGACTTAGGGGGAAGTCCTCGGCAATGGAATAAAACGGCATCTCTGAAAAGAAAAATATGTATAATTATACAAACATCCTTTTCACCAAAGACAACTGCCATCAAAATACTGGAAATAAACTCAGAATTATTTTACTCCATACTTAGATTTGCCGAAACACGATGATACTCCTGCTGGAATAGCTCCTGTTTCTCCATGGATTCCGTCAAGCGTGGAATCATACCGATACAGAACACCTAGAGGAAGAATTGCATTATCAAATTACTTTATTTACAAATACATCAACTACTGATGCTTGGTGTTTTCAGTTTTTTTATTTCTCTTTTGTTACGTTTATTCTTCTTATTCCTTTTTTAATGTGAAGCACATTGAATTGCACTTGTGTCTGAAATGCGCTATATAAATAAACTTGACTTGAAAATAAAATAACACACCTTAGTGCAGTGCTCACGAACTGCCTCAAGGTACAACTTAAAGGCCCGTCCTGCCTCTTGGTGGTTGATGCTGGACGTGAGGTTGTTGGATGGAGCAAAAACGCAAATAGCGTCAGGACGACGAGGAAGTACGACCTTCTCAACCTCCTTGCGCAGCTGATCTGCGTCAGCCCCTGGAGTCGACATAAAGGCAAAAGATACGAAACCTCCTTGCATTTTAACAATGCCATCTGCCAAGGACCGCAAATGGGACGCCCCGATAACAAGAACCAGCTATGGGAGGAAAAAAAAAAAAAGACAAATTATAGCAAACTGACAATAAGCAATCCATTTCTACATTGTATATTTGAATAGCATGAAAATTTTCATACTTTCTTATCAAGGCTCCCATCCGGAATGACCAGCTTGTGACGACGCCCAGTATGCTCGCTGATTGGCCATTCGTTCGCTTTGTGTCGCCGCCCAGTTCCGCGGCCTATAAAGGAAAAGATATATATTAATCACTGAAAACAATATATATTAGCACACAGAATATACAAATACTCTCCATTCTTTAATAATATATAAATGATACTCACGGCCAACAAAGTCACTGGATGGCGTTGGTACGCCAATGCGCTGAACAGGCGAAGCCTCAGCACGGCGACGAGCAGCTTGAGATCTACGACTAGTTCGTGGCATCTGCAAATTGACATTAGAGAAATATGACAAAAACATAAGGGATTACAGCACAGTCTCAATGATGAGAAGACAATATACAAAAAGACAACTACTAAAATCTGTTAAAAATACATATATTTACAAGAGCAAATACTACCATTTATCCTAATTATGAAAGTAAGCAGTAATGTTAAGTTGACTGCAAATGATTTGAAAGTTTTCTGCACAGTGAAAGCCAGTAAATACATAAAACCATTGAAAAGGAACATTCAATCCTCATGGATAAACATGAAAAAAAAATTTAACTAGGACTGCACTCTCCAACTTATGATATCATGATACTTTTAACAAGTATAAAAGTTTTAATATATATATATTTAATAGTATAACAGATAAAACCAAGCTCCTCTGCTCTCTATTGATCATTCCAAACATGAAACAAAACAATGCAAGCCCTTGCAAGCCCCCTGGTGTGTGCGCGCTAACTGGTATGAACTCACGTGCACAAACTCGTCCACAGAGGGGGAAGGACCTGAAAGTTGTTTAATTTCGAATTTTCCGACTTTCAGGTCACTCCCCCTCTGTGGACGAGGTTGTGCACGTGAGTTCACACCAGTGTGCGCGCACACAAGCTAGGGGCAGACTCACGCTCAGCTTGGAACACGTGGTTGGTGACTGTTCTGCTCAAATAATAGAGAAATAATAAACCTAACGTGACTGGTTAAAAACAGCCGGGAGCGCTCGATTTTTGCAAGCATGATTACAGGCTTTAGAGAAAGCTACAGAATTCGGGAATTTTCCTAAACAGCCCATTTAATATTCTACTTCCAGAATCCCAAAACAGTTCAAGCTAATATGACTAAATAAAGGTTGCCGACGGCAGCCTTTACTTTAAATAGCTTATCAAAATCAGTCACTTATTTTTAAAACAGCAGCACAAAAAAAACAAACAAAAAAAAAAACACACCTTTGCGGCTTATTAAAAGAAAACTCTGGTATTTTCAACATTAAGCCTCTTTTCTGAGTCGTCTGCAATGTTTTAAAACCCCCCTCAGCGCTTTTTTGATGTAGGCCATGTTTGTAGTTCTCTCGCACCAGAAATGCGGCTAGGTGTATTGCATTTCCAGTGCGAGAGAACTACAAACATGTCTTCCCTCTCTCAGCAATGAGGCTTAATGTTGAAAATACCGGAGTTCTCCTTAAAAACGCATGTAATTTAAATACCGTCTACATTTGCTACACAATTATCAATAAAACGAAATCCTTTTTAATTTCAACCGAAGAAAAGTGAACAGACTATTGAAAATCGTCGTAGTACAGCGGCCCGTCCCTATCCACCATATTGGCAGGATGCTAGCGTAAGAACGCCAGTCTCCCCGTTCGTTTACATTGCAGCCTTTTGTTAGCAGCCATGCTATTAAACGCAGCACGAGGCACGCAAGCCACCGACAGCAAGCCACCGAGAGCGTCCCAAAAAACACACTATTAACGCCCTTACCTTATACAGTTAATATTACATTAATTCATTCTTTCGTATTTTCTCTTTACAAAAAGATTGATATTTTCAAACAGTAATTTTCAATAAACTTCAAAGTATTAATTATCAAAACAGAATCACGGTCAAACTTAACTGATTAAAACAAAATAACTTAACAAAACTTACCTCGGAAAGATAAAGTCCAACAATCGAAGATTTGCAAAAAAAGGGAAGAAAAAGCGTTCAGCAGTTTTTCAACTGTTTGAAAACTTTAAGCTCATTAAACGTCCGGAGAACATTCATGAACTGAGAGCGACTGACGAAATCGACCTGTTTAAACCAGGCCGGCCAGCCCCAAAAGAATCACGTGATACAGAACACAGGCTATAGGAGGGTTTCACATGACGTCACAGTGCTGCATCGCGAGTCTTAACTATGAATATAAACTCTTTGACACTCTTGATTTCCAATAATAATCTGTAGCCTAGTGGATATTTCACATGTTTCTGAACCCCATCTCATTTTATGACGCCGGTTCGAATCCAGCTTGTGACATTACTTAGAGGGGATAGAGAATCCAAATCGTCTTTTTCCCGTTTTTGGTGTTAGTCCTGAGTCTCCCCGCTGTGGGGAGTACTCATGAAGTGCCAGCAAGTGTCAGAACCTCTGTTTCAAGTACTCCCCTTTTTAATATATATCCCCCTATCCATTTTTGTGAAAAAGTGACGTAACTTTTTCAGCAATCGCCCCCCCCCGCACCCAAGTCCACAGCCACTCCGTTTCACACACGCCCCTTTGGCGAGAAACAGGAACTTGTGTACCTTTCGAGGCTGTAAAAGCGGACTATTCTTCCCCCGGAAAGCAATGTTTGCAATCAATGGCTTTTATTTATTTTTAAAAGCTTCCCCAACCGCCGACTTTTCCTTTGCGCTGCGCTGCGCATTTCACTGACTACAGTTTCACAAAGCTCCGTTCCGAGCAGCTCATGGTCAGTTCCGACAGGGACAGACCCAGACTGCAGCAAGCTGTGCGCAAAGCTGAGAAGGTGATGGGCTGCAGCCTCCCATCTATCCATGACCTGCACCTCTCCAAGACTATGGAGCGAGCAGATCGGATCACAGCTGACCCTTCTCACGCTGCACATGGACTATTTGCACCACTCCCCTCGGGCAGGAGGCTTCGGTCCATTCGAACCATAACCTCCCGTCACAAAAACAGTTTTTCCCCCTTGCAGTTGGACTTATGAACACTTCATAATCACCTCATAACCTGCCCCAGTCACCTTACCATCATTAAAATTGCACTAATGAAGCTGCACTGTTGTTGCTCTGTATATTGGATACTGTGTATTGTTGTACACACCTTGTACATTTTATATTCATACATTTTCTATTCTTTATTTTTTATCCTATGTTACATGTTTGAACCTTACGCCGCAGCAAATCCCTAGTTAGACCTTCGCAACTAGTGAACACTGTTCACTAACAATGGCAATAAAACGAATTCTGATTCTTATGAAACAAGCAACTGCAACTTATATTTCATAATGAAGTTGCCAGATAAGCTCTGAAACGACGAAAAAAACGCATTCTAAACCCAGCATAGTAACAGCTGTTTCAGAGAAATTTTTAGGGGGGTTCTGAGCCATTACATACCCAACCAATTTTTTGGGCCTACATATCACATCACAGAACAAAGATTAATGCCCCATTCAACCATTCTCTATCACCTTTAATTATTTATATAACAGACAGTTGTTTATAAATGACTTCAGTGAGTCGAAAGTGGGCGTCGCCAAACTGCTCTACAGCGCCACCTAACGTGAGATAGCCCGAACCGTACGTTGTAGAGATCTGAAACTCGGTACGTATGTAGATCGCCTCAAATCAAGAACAAAAGTCTCTTGGAGGTATGCTCTAAAACGTACAAGGAGGCGGCCATTTTGGGTCAAAGGGCAAATTTTGGCCATTTTTCATATTTACACACCTCGCAGAAAAATTTTCACGCCCCAGGGATTTTGAGCTACGGACTTCATTTTTGGTCAGTATGCAGTTAAGGGATGGGGGCACAAAAGTTATCAGAAGACTTGAGTTTTTGAGCATGTTTAGGGGGCTTGGCCAAGCGGCGAACTTGGCGTACTCGCCAGTGTAAACGAAACGCTATAACTTTCACCTAAAAAGTTTAAACTGCACCAAACTTGGTATGAGTCATCCATGTTGGATGCATGTCAATCCTACGTGGTCATATGCTGACGTCATCTAAGCCCCGCCCCCTCAGAACAGGAAGTCACTTTTTTTACTTGGAAAGCTCCATTTCTGGCCCCCTTCACCTAATCAACATGATCTTGTGTCAGAATACAGATAACAAGTTGGTCTAACTTGCTTTAAAGCACCAAAAGTTTTCAGTTGAAGGCGTGGCTATGGCGGCTTGGCGAAGTCAGACATCACGCCGTTACCATACGTTTGGCTCTAAATTCTACAGTTTTTAGCCGAGATGCACCAAACTCACTGGGATCGATCCTAATCCGCCCCCCAACAGGTGTGCAGTCCAATATTTGATGGGCGTGGCCTAATGCCTCCACAGCGCCCCCTAGAACAACTAAAAACATCAGCCCCAAGCCATGCTTTCACCGA
Organism: Odontesthes bonariensis; assembly: GCF_027942865.1. Lineage (NCBI taxonomy): Eukaryota > Metazoa > Chordata > Actinopteri > Atheriniformes > Atherinopsidae > Odontesthes > Odontesthes bonariensis. The sequence goes on along the minus strand of NW_027457383.1, from coordinate 15,685 downwards.
CAATCATGAAACTCAGCACACCTGTGCGTCTTGTCAGGACCTACAAAATAGTGTGGGCGTGGCGAGAATGGCACATTCCAATCCCTCGCCGTTTGCATACGTTCGGCTCTAAATCTCACATGCATCATCAGATTTGCACCAAACTAGATATGAATGACCTTTGTTAACATCTAAAGAGCCCAATAGGATTATATTGGATTGTGACTCCAGTGCGCCCCCTATATCAGGTCAACAACTATAACTCCTTGAGACATCATCCGATCTGCATCGTATTTTTTGTGCATCATTACGGAGCAGCGCTTGACAAGTTTGCGTGGTATATTTCTGACATCGCTAATCCCCGCCCCCACAAAACAGGAAGTGACGGTAACTCCTGTCTGGAAGGTGAGATATCGCTCCAACTTTGGACATGTGCCACTGGTGTCGTACTGTCGTGGACTGAAGGCGATTTGGGAGATTCGTCGCACGCTCCGTCCGGTGGACCGGCGCGAGACGCGTGACGGCGTCGGTGACCACGTCGGGTCGGCGGTGCAGGCGGTCAGGCGGTCGCAAGGCCGGAGCTGCGCTTGGCTGCGAGGGCCGTTATCACTGCTTGCAGTTCTTGTTATTCTTATTCGTTTTCTTCTCCACGCGGTTTCGCGAATGGGGAGGCCTGAACGTATTCGAAAACTCCCGAAACTTTACCCAAAATTGTCCCCCGCGTGAAACTGCATGTTTTTAATGGAGTCGAAAGTGGGCGTGGCCAAACTGCTCTACAGCGCCACCTAACGTGAGATAGACCGAACCGTACGTCGTAGAGATCTGAAACTCGGTATGTATGTAGATCGCCTCAAATCAAGAACAAAAGTCTCTTGGAGGTATGCTCTAAAACGTACAGGGAGGCGGCCATTTTGGGTCAAAGGGCAAATTTTGGCCATTTTTCATATTTACACACCTCGCAGGAAAATTTTCACGCCCCAGGGATTTTGAGCTACAGACTTCATTTTTGGTCAGTATGCAGTTAAGGGATGGGGGCACAAAAGTTATCAGAAGACTTGAGTTTTTGAGCATGTTTAGGGGGCTTGGCCAAGCGGCGAACTTGGCGTACTCGCCAGTGTAAACGAAACGCTATATCTTTCACCTAAAAAGTTTAAACTGCACCAAACTTGGTATGAGTCATCCATGTTGGATGGCCGATGATCCTATGTGGTCATATGCTGACGTCATCTAAGCTCCGCCCCCTCAGAACAGGAAGTCACTTTTTTTACTTGGAAAGCTCCATTTCTGGCCCCCTTCACCTAATCAACATGATCTTGTGTCAGAATACAGATAACAAGTTGGTCTCACTTGCTTTAAAGCACCAACAGTTTTCAGTTGAAGGCGTGGCTATGGCTGCTTGGCGAAGTCAGACATCACGCCGTTACCATACGTTTGGCTCTAAATTCTACAGTTTTGAGTCGAGATGCACCAAACTCACTGGGATCGATCCTAATCCGCCCCCCAACAGGTGTGCAGTCCAATATTTGATGGGCGTGGCCTAATGCCTCTACAGCGCCCCCTAGAAACTCTAAAAACATCAGCTCCAAGCCATGCTTTCACCGACAATCGTGAAACTCAGCACACCTGTGCGTCTTGTCAGGACCTACAAAATAGTGTGGGCGTGGCAGAATGGCACATTCCAATCCCTCGCCGTTTGCTTACGTTCGGCTCTAAATCTCACACGCATCATCCGATTTACACCAAACTAGATATGAATGACCTTTGTTAACCTCTAAAGAGCCCAATAGGATTATATTGGAGTGTGACTCCAGTGCGCCCCCTAGATAATATAAACAGCTATATCTCCTTGAGACATCATCCGATCTGCACCATATTTTTTGTGCATCATTACGGAGCAGTGCTTCACACGTTGGCGTGGTATATTTCTGACGTCGCTAAACCCCGCCCCAACAAAACAGGAAGTGACGGTAACTCCTGTCTGGAAAGTGAGATATCGCTCCAACTTTGAACACGTGCCACTGGTGTCGTACTGTCGTGGACTGAAGGCGATTTGAGAGATTCGTCGCACGCTCCGCCCGGTGGACGGGCGCGGGAGACACGGGACGGCGTCGATGACCACGTCGGGGCGGCGGTGCCGGCAGTCAGGCGGTCGCAAGGCCGGAGCTGCGCTTGGCTGCGAGGGCCGTTATCACTGCTTGCAGTTCTTGTTATTAGGCCCGAGCAGCTAAGCGCTGCGAAGGCCTATTGTATCTGTAGGATTTCACTATTCTTATTAGGCCCGAGCAGCTAAGCGCTGCGAAGGCCTATTGTATCTGTAGGATTTCACTATTCTTATTAGGCCCGAGCAGCTAAGCGCTGCGAAGGCCTATTGTATCTGTAGGATTTCACTATTCTTATTCTTATTCTTATGATTCTTTTTCTTCTCCGTCGGGAATCGCGAATTGGGATGCCTGAACGTATTCGAAAACTCACCAAACTTTGCCCAAAATTGTCCCCCGCGTGAAACTGCATGTTTTTAATGGAGTCGAAAGTGGGCGTGGCCAAACTGCTCTACAGCGCCACCTAACGTGAGATAGACCGAACCGTACGTCGTAGCGATCTGAAACTCGGTATGTATGTAGATCGCCTCAAATCAAGAACAAAAGTCTCTTGGAGGTATGCTCTAAAACGTACAAGGAGGCGGCCATTTTGGGTCAAAGGGCAAATTTTGGCCATTTTTCATATTTACACACCTCGCAGGAAAATTTTCACGCCCCAGGGATTTTGAGCTACAGACTTCATTTTTGGTCAGTATGCAGTTAAGGGATGGGGGAACAAAAGTTATCAGAAGACTTGAGTTTTTGAGCATGTTTAGGGGGCTTGGCCAAGCGGCGAACTTGGCGTACTCGCCAGTGTAAACGAAACGCTATATCTTTCACCTAAAAAGTTTAATCTGCACCAAACTTGGTATGAGTCATCCATGTTGGATGCATGTCAATCCTATGTGGTCATATGGTGACGTCATCTAAGCCCCGCCCCCTCAGAACAGGAAGTCACTTTTTTTACTTGGAAAGCTCCATTTCTGGCCCCCTTCACCTAATCAACATGATCTTGTGTCAGAATACAGATAACAAGTTGGTCTAACTTGCTTTAAAGCCCCAAAAGTTTTCAGTTGAAGGCGTGGCTATGGCTGCTTGGTGAAGTCAGACATCACGCCGTTACCATACGTTTGGCTCTAAATTCTACAGTTTTTAGCCGAGATGTACCAAACTCACTGGGATCGATCCTAATCCACCCCCCAACAGGTGTGCAGTCCAATATTTAATGGGCGTGGCCTAATGCCTCCACAGCGCCCCCTAGAACATCTAAAAACATCAGATCCAAGCCATGCTTTCACCGACAATCGTGAAACTCAGCACACCTGTGCGTCTTGTCAGGACCTACAAAATAGTGTGGGCGTGGCAGAATGGCACATTCCAATCCCTCGCCGTTTGCCTACGTTTGCCTCTAAATCTCACACGCATCATCCGATTTACACCAAACTAGATATGAATGACCTTTGTTAACCTCTAAAGAGCCCAATAGGATTATATTGGAGTTTGACTCCAGTGCGCCCCCTAGATAATATAAACAGCTGTATCTCCTTGAGACATCATCCGATCTGCACCATATTTTTTGTGCATCATTACGGAGCAGCGCTTGACACGTTGGCGTGGTGTGTTTCTGACGTCGCTAAACCCCGCCCCCACAAAACAGGAAGTGACGGTAACTCCTGTCTGGAAGGTGAGATATCGCTCCAACTTTGAACACGTGCCACTGGTGTGGTACTGACGTGGACTGAAGGCGATTTGGGAGATTCGCCACACGCTCCGCCCGGTGGACGGGCGCGGGAGACGCGGGACGGCGTCGATGACCACGTCGGGGCGGCGGTGCCGGCGGTCAGGCGGTCGCAAGGCCGGAGCTGCGCTTGGCTGCGAGGGCCGTTATCACTGCTTGCAGTTCTTGTTATTAGGCCCGAGCAGCTAAGCGCTGCGAAGGCCTATTGTAACTGAAGGATTTCACTATTATTATTATTTTTCTTTTTCCGTTTCTTTTCCGCGCGGAATCGCAAATTTGGGGGCCTGAACGTATTCGAAAACTCACCAAACTTTGCCCAAAATTGTCCCCCGCGTGAAATCACAGGTTTTTAATGGAGTCGAAAGTGGGCGTAGCCAAACTGCTCTACAGCGCCACCTAACGTGAGATAGCCCGAACCGTACGTCGTAGAGATCTGAAACTCGGTATGTATGTAGATCTCCTCAAATTAAGAACAAAAGTCTCTTGGAGGTATGCTCTAAAACGTACAAGGAGGCGGTCATTTTGGGTCAAAGGGCAAATTTTGGCCATTTTTCATATTTACACACCTCGCAGGAAAATTTTCACGCCCCAGGGATTTTGAGCTACGGCCTTCATCTTTGGTCGGTATGCAGTTAAGGGATAGGGGCACAAAAGTTATCAGAAGACTTGAGTTTTTGAGCATGTTTAGGGGGCTTGGCCAAGCGGCGAACTTGGCGTACTCGCCAGTGTAAACGAAACGCTATAACTTTCACCTAAAAAGTTTAATCTGCACCAAACTTGGTATGAGTCATCCATGTTGGATGCATGTCAATCCTATGTGGTCATATGCTGACGTCATCTAAGCCCCGCCCCCTCAGAACAGGAAGTCACTTTTTTTACTTGGAAAGCTCCATTTCTGGCCCCCTTCACCTAATCAACATGATCTTGTGTCAGAATACAGATAACAAGTTGGTCTAACTTGCTTTAAAGCACCAACAGTTTTCAGTTGAAGGCGTGGCTATGGCGACTTGGCGAAGTCAGACATCACGTTGTTACCATACGTTTGGCTCTAAATTCTACAGTTTTGCGTTGAGATGCACCAAACTCACTGGGATCGATCCTAATCCACCCCCCAACAGGTGTGCAGTCCAATATTTGATGGGAGTGGCCTAATGCATCCACAGCGCCCCCTAGAAATTCTAAAAACGTCAGCCCCGAGCCATGCTTTCACCGACAAGCATGAAACTCTGCACATCTGTAAGTCTTCTCAGGACCTACAAAAAAGTGTCTTGGAGCCCTGGTCCACGCCAGACAGGAAGTCCGCCATTTTGGACCAAAGTCGCCATTTTTGTCTCTTAAACAGATGTTGTATTGAGCTATCTCCTCCTACAGCTTTTAACGTGGACACTTCATACTCACTGAGCAGAGTCTTGGGTCATTGAAGAGCAAATATTATCAAAGGATTTTGGCTACATCACAGTATGTGGGCGGGGCTAAGCTTCAAAGTCTGACCTTTTTCCATGAAAATCCTGATGGAATAACTTCCACATGCAAGGGTGTGGGTTAATGAAACTTTTTATGCGTCGTAACAGACCAGCAAAAATCACATTCACATAGTGTTTGCTGACGTCACTAAGCCCCCCCCCCTTTGTACAGGAAGTGAGCTGTTTTAAATTACTCAAATTCATACAGGTTTAAAGCTGTTTGATGACATTCAACAACATGATGCTGAATCCTTCTCTCACCACTGGCTGAAGGCTGTGGGCGTGACAGAATGGCAAATTACAATCCCTCGCCGTTTGCATACGGTCGGCTCTAAATCTCACATGCATCATTTGATTTGCACCAAACTAGATATTGACCTTTTTTAACCTTTAAAGAGCCCCAATAGGATTATATTGGAAATGTGACTCCAGTGCGCCCCCTATATAATTTAAACAGCTATATCTCCCTGAGACATCATCCGAGCTGCACCGTATTTTTTAGTGCATCATTACGGAGCAGCGCTTGACATGCTGTGGTACATTGTTGCCGTCACTAAAAGTCCCACCCCTACAAACTTTTACTCCTAAAACCTCTCCCTGGGTATCAGATAAGGTTGAAACCATATTCATCAACTCTTCATTGCCACACATGATATGTTGAATAGCCTTCAAAATGTCCTCGCCAATCGCTCGCCACAAAACAGGAACTGACAATCACTCCATTTTTCAATTTTATTTATTAACAAGACAGTGCATATTAATAACAGTACATCTGTAACCTGCCAGTTAGCCAAAGGCTAGTTTTCATCTGTAGTCCTGGTGAACAGTTTTACAATGGCACCCTTAAAAAAAAAAAAAAAAAAAAAAAAAAAAAGGAAGGCTAAACAATATAATCAACAATTAAGAACTCCTGTCCGGAAGGTGACACATCAGTAGACTTTGAACACATTCCACTTGTGTCATACTGTTGTGGAGTGAAGGCCATTTGGGAGATTCTTCAAATACTCTGCCTCATGCTCGGGTGCAGGAAAGGCGTGACACCATTGACGCCGCTGTTGACCCATTTGCTGTTGCAAGGTCGTAGTGTTGTTGAGCAGCGACACTTTCTGTGTGTAATAACAGACCAGAATTAATCACATTGACACCAACAAGAATCCAACAAGAATTTCTATCATGCTCATGTTTCTCTTTATACACCTTTACACAAAACATCTTTAAACGCACCCTTTGCCAGTCCAGAGTTTTCTACTTGTCATCTCAATTTTTTTCCAACTTGTCAGCACAAATCAGCAGGGCAACACAGGGATTTGAACCCCGTCCCACAAGTGGGAGTACCAATACCATTGCCTTTTGCTTTTTTTTAATGCTATATGACAAGGTAAAGCAAAACTTGCATTAAGAACAGCATGCTAATTTCTGTATGTTAAATTATATTAATAGGCGTTTATCACTACTTTCAAATATATTTCTGTGGAAGTTAAAGAAATGCCGTCTTAATGCAAGAAAACGAAACCTTTACACAATAAAGACTTTTGTTTACTGTTAAAGAACACATTTTATGTCAACCTGCTTTTACATCTTTAAAGCTATAATGTGTCATATTTCACGGACAATGAATGTCTCCATGTCGCTCTGCCATTTTAAAACATTTTCCGTTTCCAATGTGGAAACGGAAAATGCGAAGCTGATGACGTCCTTCTACAAATCCCGTAGTTTTAAAATGGCGGAGCGACATGGAGACATTCATTGGGGTGTAACACTATTATGTACATTCATATGCTGAATATAAGAACACTGCACTTTTGTGATGGAGGTAATTAATAACGATTCAGGTAGTACTTGTGAATGATAAGACTAAAATTTGTTAATAGACAATGTGAAATATTACACATTATGGCTTTAAAACTTCAAAGTCAAATTTCAATAATATGAATTTCATATTGCACTTTTTTTTTTTAAATCATAAATACCCAAATTGGGTATAAAATCTACCTTTCTGATGCAAAATTTCATGACATAGCTATTTAAAGTGCTTAGCACTATACAGAATTGTCATTTTTTAAACCTTGTAAAATATACAGACAAAACAAACTCAATTTCATATAAAAACCGATAGTTACATTAATTACATATGTACAAAAATACTCTTCCCCCCAATATACTCTCCATCTGTCTTTTAGGTTTTTTATGTGATGGTTCTGTTCGGTGCCTTCGGTGTTGTTTGTTTATGTGCAATGGAGTTGTTAAGCTCCTTGAGGATGTTTGTGGATTTTTATGTACAGTGTGCAATGGTAGGCCGAGGCCACCTTGTTCATCAGTGCTAGCTGTCGTCTGTCCCTTTTCTGGTGTCGTGTTTTCTGTGTTATGTTGCTCGGAGGGTTTTGGATAGAGTTAAAAACCATTTAAAATAAATACTCCCCCCCCCAATATACTCTCCATCTGTACTTCAAAAACTACAAAATAATTATTTCATTAAAAAACTAAATCAGCTTAAAACCACACAGTATTCCCTCATGATCACTAAAATATGTTGGTATTACCACTGCTTCTCCCTCATAAACATCTGATTTAACATAGATGTGATCTATTAAACTACCCCTTTCAGTAGTTGCTTCCTGGACTATTTGAACATATCCTCTGGTTTTAACACAATTTAAGATAGTTGATGACTTTAAAATATCATCATTAAAATCTCCCATTAATACTATTGTTCCAGTTTCCAATTGCTCCAGCCAGTCAAGCATCTTTACCAAATTGGTTTTAAATAATGACAGAGGATACTGTGGTGATCGATAAATTACAACCATTTTAATATTAACATGAAAAAAGTTATAAATTAAACACTCTAGATTGACCTGTGGTGGCTTTAAAACTTCATATTCCACACCATCTGCAGTATAGATGCCAACACCGCCATGTTGTTGGTCTTGCAACCCAATCAACGATGGCTGGGTACCATCATACGATAAACGTCGGGGACAGTTGTTGAAACTGTAACCATCAATCTTTACCGTATCAGCTTGAGGTTCAAGAATCCATGTTTCTGTTACAGCAATACATTTAGGTTTCCATTGCTGAGTACAAAAAGCTAAATCTTTAACATGTCGATTTAAACTTTGGACGTTCATTAAGAACACAGTAAAAGCAGATGTGTCAAATCCGCTGAACTGTGCAGGTCCACACATCAAAAGGGGTGTCATACTCTGGATAGCAACCGTAATATCATCCTTACAATAAATCCTTTTTTCATTAAAGTCTTGAATGGTCAAACCTGAAAGACTCCTAACTCTGCTTAGAGCAACATAAGCTTGACCAGGTGCAAAGATTTTGTTTAGACAAACAACAGCTCTGTCTACAGTTAAGCCTTGTACTTTGTGTACCGTACAGGCCCACGCCAATTTCAGTGGAAATTGTTGTCGCAATCCACCTTTAACAGTGGCTCTTTCCTCCTCAGGTACAATAGGTGTGGAACCAACCACATCCGAAGACCCAGACACACACGTTTTCCTTCTGTGGATGCCTACACGATCATCATCAAATCTAACATAAACCAATTTAGGAAACTTGTCCTTTTCTGGTATTATGATATCTGTCACAGTGCCACAAACACCGTTAACTAAACCATCCCCGACATCCACGTTTTTACACAGCATAACACGTGCACCCTTACCCAACAACAGAACCTCTGACAAACCGGTATGTAAAGCTTTGGTGTGACTCCCTTGCAACAACCGCAATTTGCCTGTTTTTTTATCATTTACAAAATCCTGTGCCTCAATTTTCACATATTCTGGGCAACTCTCAAACAACTGTTTCATATTATGCTCATTTACTTGTTCATTTGTTGCAAATATATGTAAGGCTGAGCTGACCTCACCCGTTTCACAAACTTTTAAAACGTTTATGTCATCAGGTAGCATAGGGGTCTCTTTTGAACGAGTCCTCATCCGGTTTAACAGCTGGGAAAACACAAAATCTTTTTGCCGAACTATTTCTGTTAGTTCTACAACTTTAAATAAATCAGACCACAAGTTGCTGCCAACTCCATCAGAATACAACGGTTTGCCTTTGACAGGAGGTAACTGGAAGAAATCTCCAACTGCCACCACACTAATGTTTCCAAATGAGCCTACGTTTCCCGTTTGTTTGATCTGCCGCAATCTACCATGCACATATGATAGCAAATTGTGATCTACCATTGATATTTCATCTATGATGAGAATATGTACATCACTATATTTCAGACGTAATGAATTGAGCTTCTCTTCTCCCAAAGGAGTGTACGGTAAGCGTACATCAATTCCAATAGAAAATGTTGTGTGAATTGTTGTTGCTTCCAAATTATATGCAGCAATACCTGTAGGAGCAGTCAATAAAACAGGTGTGTTGTCAGGGTATTGACACATTGGTGACAATAATCGTTTTGATTCATATTCAATCGCTCTGATCAAATGACTTTTACCTGTGCCAGCACCTCCTGTAATCAAAATGTGTAACGGTTCAGGATTTTTTCCATTTACCTTGCCTAAACACCATTGCCTGATTTGGTAAAAAACAGAGAACTGTCTTTCATTCAAAGATCTAATTAATGCTAAGCCTTCGATTCTACCCAGCATGCTCTTTTTCTCAAATGCATTTCCCTTGGAAGATGAGCTTAAATCTGGGATGTGTTCTTGTTCATCACTCAGCGTTGCTTTTATTTGTTTCATTCCTTCCACACCCTCCAATCGTTCCATCTCCACTTCAGGACACAACTCACACCATGCATTTTCAAGCAGTACGTCGCCAACCACCTGATCTGCTGCCTCCAGGTTAAAAGATTCCACTTCGAATTCACTTCTATTTAAATCTACGACAGACTTCACTAAATGTTTGGTTCCATCAATAAATTTAACCACACCAAGTCTATAAAATTGTTCAAATCTTTCACAACCTGGAGGCTTCAGATCACCATCAACGCGATACGGCAGAAATAATTGCATTATGCTTTGATAAAATTTTTCTGGATCTTTGGTCTCTGAAAAACGCGCATAACGAACAACTGATGGTTGTGTTCGACTTCTTTTTGCCACAAAACCTAAACCATTATTCAACTTGACAGCAGATTTACATTTTTCATTCTTGGACAGAACCCGATAGTCAGATGCAAACTTTGCAATGCACATATCGTTAAAAATATCATCTTTTGGACGATTTTTATAGCGATCAACCAAACCAGTCATCCACATTTCCTCTGAACTCAGATCATTTGTAGATGCCTTCTGTCTCAAAACAGAAATAGGTAAACTCATTTTTACAATGTTGTCACCAGTTGGAATAAAAACAACCTTCCTAGAACACTCCTTTAAATGCATACTGGTTAGTCGATACACCGCTTCCTGAGCACAGACATCCCGATTATGTAGATATACACTACCAAGCTTCTTTAATGCTTCTTTAGCACTAACATTGCCATCTCTGGATGCTTCTCTCTGGGCATTTCCTAGCATGAGGCCAATTTCTCTCTCACTTTTTGACATATAAGAAACTATGTAGACACAACAAGCATATGCATCTACACAATATTGAATATCGAGATTAGCATTCCATGCTTTTAACAGCGGCGGGCTATACTGATTAATCCAAATTTCATTAATCTCCCTTTTCAAAACTACATGTGTATGTCGACTAACTCGTTTATAGACCTTTTCAAATATTTCTTGGTTTATACCCAGTCTTCTAAAAATTTCTTCTACAGTCCTATAGGGACAAGTTTCATCTGCAAGGAGACTCTTCACTTTACTTAGAATCTCCTTTGCCTGATTTTGAGCCATAGCCTCTTTACTTGCACAGGCACACTGTACATTGCTGCTTGTTTTATCCAAATTACATGTACAAGTCTTATCCTTATCTTTTTCACTACGACAAATAAATGTTCTGCTCGATGCAGGTCGTGGAAAGTTAAAACGACAAACTGTATTTTTCTTTTTACATGATTTTGAGTGACGTTTTGAATGCTGCTGGACAGATGTAACCACTTCAAACAATGGTTCATCCTCAGATGGAAGTTCGCATGTAATATACTTATCTATAAATTCCACAACTTCCTCATCTGTGTTTTGATCTAGGATTGGAGCCCCAGAAATCCAGAAAAGGCAATGACAATGAGGGGAACCACGTTGCTGAAACTCAACACGATAATAATAGTCAACGACTTTACCAATGGGATTAGCAGGAGACATGAGAACTTCTCTTAAGAAAACATGCCATCGAAAATCAAACATCCTGGCAGCAGTCACAGGATTTCGACGCAACAGTTCACATTTATCTGCCCATTCCAATTGTTCAGCCGTCTCTGTTCGCCCATCCTGTTTCAAAAGGGTATATAAAAGATTAGTCCATCTCATATCTGCTGATGAAAACGACGCAAACCAAGTAGGCTTACCCAGTTGTTTAACACAGGCTAGGATGTCGCGTTTTGCAGACTGCCAAAAAGCTGGAGTCCCTCTAATGGGTTTTAGGAACCGATAGCCATCATCAAACTCCAACAACTTCTTCAAAGACTCCTCATTTTTCAACAAGTCACCCAAATTCTGGGATTTACCACATTGCCCTTTACGCAATGCTACCGACACATTAGAAATAACCTGTTCCAATTCAGACATGTACTGTGCATAAAAGATATATTCAACGTTGGATGAAAATCTACCATCTGCATGTAAAAGCCTGTTGTTAAAATACCGAAACAATGTTAAACGATGTGACCTGTTTGCATGGTAAGTATTCTGTCCAGATGGAAACAAAACAGGGAAGCATTTGGCTTCATTTTCTGGATCGCTTAATAATTTTACTGGATTATTACCTTCACCAGGAGCAACATTTAAAATGTTATCCAAATACTGATCCAAAGCTTCCTGACCTATGTCAACGGGCATGAGACATGTATCTTGAAACATGCAATGCTGCTGTCGATCGTGCAACAGCTCCTCAGTATCCTCCAAATCTTTCTCGGAAATGTCAGAAATGACATCTTTTTCCAAAACATCATCTTCATCTCTACAAAACTCATTGATCCAATTCTCATTAAAATCTATATCTTTATAATATTTGTTAAACTGTTTTAAATACTTAAGTGCTTCACGTACATGCAAAGTATCAACAAACTGATACTTATAATGACCTTTGTAAGTTAATTTACGCTTTAATTTTACAGCAAGCAAAGATCCTTCCATATTACAACGAGGCAATACATTACATGTTTCAACAATATTTGCTGGAACACAAGTCACTGGTCCATGTACACCATTTTGTCCCCCTTTGGGTAAAGCCAACATTTTCATGAATGGTATATGTAAAGCTATTAAATGCTGTTCTAAACTATTTAGACAAGCCAATTGTGGAGGGATAATATCCACATTTAAATTGTTGGTCACACTTTCTGGTGGCATTACACCTTTGCTCATCTTGTAATGACAGGTATAACAAATCATCAGCTTACCTCTGGATGACTCTGTCAATTTACATTGCACAGCACAACTATTGTCACATTTGTGCACATAATCTTCAGAAATGCATTTTGCAGCAATTATAGCACTAGATTGACTTTTAGAATAGAAATCTTTCTTACACACTAATACTTGATGTCTAAACAGCAGTCTATGACAGACACAGCAGACAAAATCTGGCCCATCTTTAACCTTATCTAAAAACTGTTTGATAACAAAGTCAATTTCTTTTAACATTTCCTTACGTTGCTGTTGATTTAATTTCACACGCACTGAAACCTTTTTCTTATGTTCCATGTTACCATGATACCTTCTTCTACCAATCTCTTTTAATTTCTGCCTGTGCTGCAGATTAAGCTTAAATGTCTTCTTACTCATTGCCTTTACATTTTCTTTATGCAATAAATTAGATTTATATTTTTCTTTACTCATTGCCTTTACATTTTCTTTATGCAATAAATTAGATTTATATTTTTCTTTACTCATTGCCTTTACACTTTCTTTATGCAATAAATTGAATTTATATTTGTCTTTACTTGAAGTTTTCAGTTTCTCTTGATACACTAAATCATATTTATATTTTTCTTTATACAAAATCTTACGTTTCATTTGATACACTAAATCATGTTTATATTTTTCTTTACTCAAAGTCTTGAGTTTCTCTTGATACACTGACTCATTTCTATATTTTTCTCTATTTAGCGCCTGTTTCTTCTGTCGATATAATGTATCAAATTGATATTTCATTCTACACAATGCCTTTAATTTTTCGCTATGCAACCTAGCTTCCCTGTACTTTCTTTTTAAGTCTGCAATCTTTTTCTCTTTATAAGACAATTTTGAATAATACATTGCTTTATTTTTCAATTTAATCTTTTCTTTATACTCCAAATCATGTTGGTAATCCATCACTTTTTTAAATGTAAATTTCTTCTTTAAATGTTGAGAAGTATTTGAACTAATTGTTTCTTTACTGCAATTAGTTTTTTTTGATTTTCTTCTACACTTGTATGGTCTGTCTGATCCATCATTAACTTTACAAAAACCATAGCAAAACTCTTGATCACCCTGCAAGACACAAGTTATAACCTCAAAATGACAACTGTCACATTTCAGATATATTCCTTCATTTATACCAGTGGAGCTTGTACACCCATATTTTACCCATTCCTTGCCATTATGCACATACAAATTCACCCCTAATGCATTTGCAGTTGCCTGCATTTCAATTTCAGAAGCTTCATGTCCAACATACTTCATACAGGACTTCTTAACATAGTCAGACACCGAAGAAAATCCTTTACCAACCAACCGTTTACCCTCTTTGTTCTTCTCCAAATAAGAAACAGCAGCCAGTCGTACTCTGCGATGGCTCTTCTGGGAACCACTTATTACTTGAGACACTGCTCTGAAAAAACTGTTACTATCTTTTACAATCTCTTCAGTCTTACACACACTCCCCAAAGGCCCAGAAGCTGTGGATCCTTGTGTGTCCTGTTTCACAAATGTAATATCATACTTGTTGCACAGAGCTTTTGAAACATCTGTACACACAGGATTAAATAACAAATGTTTATTAGCATTATGAATAATGACACTATCATCATCCAGTACGTAACTGTTTGCAGTTTTTGTACTTTCTAAAACATTAGATTCATTTGTTGTCTTATTTCGAACACTGTACCCTTGGGAAATGGAGACCCTTTCCTTACAGTAACCATAACAATTTTGTGTTTGCTTAACACAAACAACGGTCTCGTAATGGTTACCATGAATATTTTGTAGATACACACACTGATTTGAGAACTGACCAGCAGTACATTTATATTCAAGCCATTTATCAATATAATATGTAACTATGTTCACACCCAAACAGTCTGCTGCAGCTTGAATTTCCACTTCAGTTGCCCATGAGCCAACATATTGCATCCTTGATCTTTTAATATACTCATTTATAGAGGAATTTTCATTTCTCAAAATGTTACAATACATTTGAGGATTCCTTTCTAACTGTTTCACTACGGCAAGTCTAATTTTCCTGTGCCATTTCTGAGTCCCACTTACAGCCTGACTAACAGCCCGGAAAAAACAGTTTCCGTCCCCGATGATGGGTTCCACCTTGCATGGGATCCCCAAGTCCCCAACCAAGTCAGATGATGACTCACCTTTCTCGCATTCTACGTTCAAGTGTTTGCAAACAGCTTCTGACACCACTTTTGAAAGAGGATTAAAATTTAACGCTCTAGTCCTCACATTGGTGACAAACACATCTGAAGTTACAAGATCTTCATGAGTTTCTTGTATCTTTTTACAAGATGTGCTACTCTGAGGCTTCTTTAGCTTTTGCCCTCTAGATTTATCTGTACACAAGACTTCCTGAACACAGACAGGTTTCAACAAATTACTGCCAACTGGACTAAATGAAGTCTCATTTCTGTGCATGTGAATTTGCACACCACTAATTTCAAATTCCTTGGGACTGGTTCTCTTTTGCCTAGCATATCTCTCAACATAATTTAAAACATCATCAAAGCTGTTTAAATACAAAACGTTGCTTTTCCCTGAAACACTTACCATTCCATTACAATCACGTGCATGGGAATCTACAACGGCATACTTTCCATTCTGACTTATAAGAGCGCAGGTACTTCCATTTATAGTCAGAACACAAGTTTCATATGTGGCGCACATCTTTTGCAATCCTTCACGGAGAGTAGTGTGCGCACCAGAATCTATAAACTCACTCTGGAAAACATCTACATGTCCAGCAACAAAATCTCCATACATCACATCTAAAGTACACCCGTCAATATCAACCTGCTTCGGCAAGTCTAAAACACAGAGCGTTTCCTTCCTACCACTAATCAGATTGTTGTCCCGCAAATAAGTGTACAAGGCGTCACCTCTGACAACAACATTATCCAATGTGTCAGAATGCCATGA